>NC_059292.1:13573689-13578689 GCF_017591435.1 Portunus trituberculatus | reverse complement strand
GGCGAGGGAGAGAGAGAGAGAGAGAGAGAGAGAGAGAGAGAGAGAGAGGTTAGCAGGAAAGAGCCACACACGCACACGGAAACACACACACACACACACACACACACACACACACACACACACACACACACACACACACACACACACACACATTCTGCCTGCTGCCTCTCTCTCTCTCTCTCTCTCTCTCTCTCTCTCTCTCTCTCTCTCTCTCTCTCTCTCTCTCTCTCTCTCGCTAACAAGGTTGCCTGCCTTGTTTCAGCGGGAATCGGCACCTCTCTTGTCTTCTCTTCGTCGCCCTTCCCTCCTCCTCCTCCTCCTCCTCCTCCTCCTCCTCCTCCTCCTCCTCCTCCTCCTGCAGGACACAAAAAACATAGGTAGCGTCGCTGGACATGGAGTAGTTCCCTTTAATATTGGTTCTCGCCCCTAAATGATTGCCTCTCTCTCTCTCTCTCTCTCTCTCTCTCTCTCTCTCTCTCTCTCTCTCTCTCTCTCTCTCTCTCTCTCTCTCTCTCTCTCTCTCTCTCTCTCTCTCTCTCTCATCCATCACCTTGCAATCTCCGCATATGATGATGGTGGTGGAGGTGGAGGAAGGAAAAGGGGAAAAATGTGCACTGAGGGGAAAGTGAGGAAGGACGCCGAGGGGAAGACCATTGGGGAGGAGGAGGAAAGGTTAACATGGTAAAGAGAAGAAGTTGGTGAATGAAGAGAAGGAAAATAAGGAAGGAAGGAGAGAAGGGAGTGAGGAAAAAAGTGTAGGAGCAAGAGAGAGAGAGAGAGAGAGAGAAGAAATGAAAATATATGGAGGTGTAGGATGAGAAGTAAATATGGCCAGGAGGAGGAAGAAGAGGAGAAAGACGGGGAGGAGGAGGGTGAGTAGGAGGAGGAAGGAGAGGGAAAAGAGGAGGAGGAGGAGGAGGAGGAGGAGGTAGGGTTGTGGAGGAATATTTGAATAATCCTCCGTTTGAAGTTGACTATACATGAACACCTCCTCCTCCTCCTCCTCCTCCTCCTCCTCCTCCTCCTCCTCCTCCTCCTCCTCCCCCTCCACCTCGCACAATAAGCATTTCATTGACATATTCTCCTAGAAATAACATTGCACTTTTTTGTATTTTGAATGGAGAAACTGCGGGTGAGGGGAAAGCGATGAGGGGAAGAGGAGAAGAGGGGAATAAAGCGAGTGAATAGAATAGAGGATAAGTGAACAATGAGGCAGATACTGTATGAGGGGAAACGAGGATAAAATGCCCAAGAAGTGAGAGGGGAAAAGAAAGGGAATAAGTAGCAGTAGTAAAAAGGATAAGAAACGAACGAGGGGAAAGGGAAAATGATGAATAGTGGGAGGGGAGTGGTTGAGGGAGATGGCGGGCGAAATGCGAGAAAGGGGAGAGGACGAGGACGAGGACGAGGAGGAGGAGGAGGAGGAGGAGGAGGAGGAGGAGAAAGGGGAAAGATGCACATGGGGTGAGGGGAGGGGGTAGGGGAAGGAGGATTGGTGGAAACAGGCGACCTTTCCTTTGATATTCAGAAAGTCTGTTAATTTGTACATTCCTGTCATACCTCTTGTGTGTCCTGTCCGGCGAGGAGGAGGAGGAGGAGGAGGAGGAGGAGGAGGAGGAGGAGGAGGGAAGGAAGGGAGGGAGGTGGAAGGATGACAGGCAGGCGCTTCTCCTCCTCCTCCTCCTCCTCCTCCTCCTCCATCCAGTAATTCTGCTATTTATTCTTTTTTTATCCATTTTCTTCCTTCGTAATTAGCAATGTTATTATTATTATTATTATTATTATTATTATTATTATCTTTATTATTATTATCATTATCATTATTGGTTTTCAGAAATTCCTCCATCCTTTTTATTTATCCTTCTTCGTGTCTGCATATCTTCCGTCCCTTCCTCCTTCCCTCCTTCCTTCATGACATAATTCCCTGTCTTAATTTTCTACCTTCCTTCGCTCCTGCCTTCATTCTATTCTCCCCTGTGCCTTCCGTCCTTGCCTTTCTTCCTCCCTTGCATCCTTCCTCACCTTCCTTCCTTCTCTACTTCCTTCATTGCATTCCTTCTCTCCCTCCTTTCCTTCCTTCATTGCACACCGCCCCTCGATAATGAATGCCGAAAAGAGGAAGCGAAGTGAAGGACGCAGGAGGTAGTATTAGTATCCTTCGTGTGGAGTCCTTCGTTCACCAGTAGGATCCCCTTGTATAGGACTCTATTTTAAGTTTCCCTGGCAGCACTTCGTCGTGGGATCTTGTGCAGGAACTCCGGGGATGTGCCAGCATTTCGTGGTGGGAGTTTCGCAGGACTTGATCGCGGGACTTGTGTGGGATTTCATTAGGACTTTCGTAGGACTTTCTTAGGTCCTTGTGTGGATCTTTCAGCGGGAGGGAGGGAGAGAGTTGCAGGATTTGGGGAAGGTGGGGGTATGTTAGAGAGAGAGAGAGAGAGAGATTAAGTTTTGATGTATTGATTGATTGAAACGAGTCTTAAATAGGTTTTCAGAGAGAGAGAGAGAGAGTCGTCACTAGACAGCTGGGCACCACTACCACCACCACCATCACCACCATTACCCCTTCTCCCTCCCCTTTCCCCTCCCCTCACATCACCACACAGAGCCCAAACTGTCGCTTTGTTTAGCATCTCCTCCTCACCTCCCCTCTCTCCCCTCTGCCTCTCCTCTTTTTTTCCCCTCCCTCCTCTCCTCCCTCTCCATCTACCCCCGTCCTGTAGGTCTCTCGTTTTAAAATATTAAGTAGTGGAGATTAATTGTAGCCTCTTTGTGTGTGTGTGTGTGTGTGTGTGTGTGTGTGTGTGTGTGTGTGTGTGTGTGTGTGTGTGTGTGTGTGTGTGTGTGTGTGTGTGTGTGTGTGTGTGTGACTTTAAACAGTAGCAGAAGTGTGTGTGTGTGTGTGTGTGTGTGTGTGTGTGTGTGTGTGTGTGTGTGTGTGTGTGTGTGTGTGTGTGTGTGTGTGTGCTTTAAACAGTAGCAAGTGTGTGTGTGTGTGTGTGTGTGTGTGTGTGTGTGTGTGTGTGTGTGTGTGTGTGTGTGTGTGTGTGTGTGTGTTTGTGTTTGTGTTTTGAGAGAGAGGCATACAGACAGATAGATATACACACAGATATGCGAAGAGCTAAAGAGAGAGAGAGAGAGAGAGAGAGAGAGAGAGAGAGAGAGAGAGAGAGAGAGACGTAAGACAATAATATCCTGCTTTGAGATTGCTTTTGTTGTACCTTGAGCATTGTGTGTTTCTGTATTATCCTGCCTTTTGTGTTGCCGCTGTGTTGTTGTTGTTCTGCGCTGTAATTATATGTGTTGTGTTGTGTTGTGTTGTAGGAAAAAGAGAAACACTATTGTTGTTATGGTGGTGGTGGTGGTGGTGGTGATTGTGTTAGTATAGCGATGGTTGTGATGGTGATGATGATGATGATAGGGGAGAGAGAGAGAGAGAGAGAGAAAAAAAGAGAGCCAATCAAAAATAGGAATATAATACCGTAAGATTTATGTAATTCTTTCTGTTTATTTTTTTTCCCCACATACGTACATTTCCATCCCAATTTTCTTTTTTTCCATTCAACCTGGACAGTTTTCCTTCCCACACCTCCACTAACTGTATAGACGCTTTATTTCTCTACACATCTAATAATTGTAAAGCTTAGGATACAAATTCACACTCGTTCTCTTCTTTTCCCCTCTTTTTTTTTTCTGTCAATGCTAACAATTCTCAATAAACTCCCAATATCAAAGTAGTTATAATATGTAAAGAGCGTTAAGGAGACTAAGAACATGCATACAACAACACACAACTTTTCCTTCCTTCCATCCATTATCTCGTCTTAGTTTCTCCTTCCCCCGGGCTCTTTATATATTAGAGATACTTAACTTTATGATCTGTGTGTTCTTCTAAAAGCATTTCACCCTCCTATCACCTCTCACCTCTCAGGGCACTTAAGCACACGGTTTTAGCACGTCTTTATTACTTACTTCTTGGTGCTTCTCTATATGTTCTTTTTTTCTCCTTCTATTACTGCTTCTCATGTCTCTTTTTTTCCGTCCCTGTTCTTCCCTTACCCACTTTCCTCTTAGATTTTACTCCCTGTTCTTCTTCTCTATTGCTTCTCTTTTACATGGTCTTAGCTCTGTTATTGCTTACTACAGCCTGTATAATGTGTGTGTGTGTGTGTGTGTGTGTGTGTGTGTGTGTATTTTTACTGTTCCATTTGTATTCTTCATTTGTACAGGATCTCTTTTTTTTTCTCTTCCTGTCCTCATTAGCTCTATTCTTACTGACTATTTCCTATATAATGTTTCTCTTCATTTTTTATTTACTTATTTTCTTCTTTTCATTTCTTACAGGATCTCTCTCTTTCTCTCTTTTCATCCTCATTATCCTAGTTTTTGTTTTTTTTCTCTCTCTGTCTCTCCTCCCTTTCTTCTCTTTCACTGCTCTTTTGCTATCTTCTTTTCTGTCTCTCTTCCTTCTACACACATCTCTTTCTATCTGTTTTTCCTTTTTTTTCATCTATACTTTCCTTTCTTTTATTTTTTTTTCCTTCCTGCTTCTTCTTGTGTTCTTTTGTTGTTATATTTTTTTCTTTTCCTCCTTTCAGATTTTTTTTCCTTTTTCATTCTGTTTTTTTCATTCTTCCTTTCTTTCATTCTATCCTTTTCCACTTTTTTTTCTTATTTTCCTTCCTTCATTCCTTTCTTTTTTCCTTCCTTCCTTTCTTTCTTTCTTTCTCTCTTTCTTTTTTCTTTTCCCTCCTCCTTCCCCCTCCTCCCATTCCATATCGACTATTCCTTCTATTCTCTCTCTCTCTCTCTCTCTCTCTCTCTCTCTCTCTCTCTCTCTCTCTCTCTCTCTCTCTCTCTCTCTCTCTCTCTTACGTCTCCCAGCCTTTCTCTAACATTTTTCTCTCATTTTTTCACTCACTTTCCCTCACGCCCTTCACTACTCCGTCGCTAAGATACTCACTCCCATTCTCTCTCTCTCTCTCTCTCTCTCTCTCTCT
>NC_059292.1:13558689-13566189 GCF_017591435.1 Portunus trituberculatus | reverse complement strand
GAGGAGGAGGAGGAGCTAGAATAGGAACAGGAGGAAAAGGAATAGGAATAGGAGGAGGAGGAGGAGGAGGAAAATGGAGGCTGATATCCCGTGATATGCCTCAGTTCTTGTGTCAACACAGTGTTTGCCTCAGCCCGCCACAACCCCTTTCCTCCTCCTCCTCCTCCTCCTCCTCCTCCCTCCCTCCTCCTCCTCCTCCTCCTCTCCCGTCCCTCCTCCTCCTGTCCCCGCTCCTCCTCCTCCTCCACCCCCTTGCACACACCAGAACCGTATTTGCACCTCTCCGACCAGCCAGGCAGCACACACACACACACACACACACACACACACACACACACACACACACACACACACACACACACACGGTTCTGTCAACATCCCTGTGTCCCCCCCGGCAACCCCAGAAGCCCCACCAACCTCCCGCACCCACAACCCTTCCCTCCCTTCCTCCCTCCTTTCCTCCTATCCTCCATCACAGTTTCCCCTCTATGCACACCCTCCCTCCCTCCCTCTCCCTCTCTCTCTCCCTCCCTATGTAGAAAGAGGGAAAAGGAAGAGGTGGAGGAAACTGTTCTAGGGAAATTTCAGCAATATTTTTCTTTTTTCTCCTTTATTCTGTTTTTTTTTTTTTTTCTCCTTTTGTTGTTAATATTTTCACGTCATAACTCAATTTTCCCTTTTTTTTTTAATCTTTCCTCTTCTTTCTTCTTTATTTTCTTTCTTCTCTGATTTCCTAATAATTCGTTTTCCTTTATCGTCTTCCTTTTGCTCATCTTCCCTTTCTTCTTCCATATTCTCTCATTCCCTCTTCCATTTTTCTTACCTTTTTATTTTCTCTCCAAACCCTTTCCTTTCTTTCTCTTATTCGTTCTAAATTGGCATATTTTTGTTTATTTCCGTTTTTTTCTTGTTCCTCTTCTCTCTCTCTCTCTCTCTCTCTCTCTCTCTCTCTCTCTCTCTCTCTCTCTCTCTCTCTCTCTCTCTCTCTCTCTCTCTCTCTCTCTCTAATTTTGCCTCTTTTTCTCCTCTCTTCCTTTTCCTCTTTCTCTCATCTTACTCTTTATCTCATAGCCCTCTCTTCTCTCTTTCTTATATCATCTTAACTCCTTCCTCCTCTCTTCTCTTATTTTGGCTTATTTTCTCATTCCTCTGTCTTCCTTTTTATCCTTATTTCCTTCATTCCCTCGCATCCCTTTTTTGTTCCTCTTCTTCCCCTTCTCTTTCTTATGTCCTAATTTTAATCCCCTTTCCTTCCTTTCATCTCATTCTCCTCCAGTTTGGCTTATTTTTCTCCCCTCCCTTTGCTTCTCTTTCTTGTTTCTTCCCCGTCCTATCCTCCTCTTCTCTTCTTTCCTATGTTTGTTTATTTTTTTTTTTTTCAACTTTCCTCACATTTCAGCACAATCTGGAATTTTGGCCTTCTTCTTCTTCTTCTTCTTCTTCTTCTTCTTCTTCTTTTTCTTCTGCTTTGCTTCTCTTCTTCATTCCTCCTTCATTTATATATATCCTCCTCTTTATCTTCCCTCCTCATTTCTTCTCTCTCTTAATTTTAACCCTTTGCTTTCCTCCTCTCTTCATTTCGTTCCAGTTTACCAATTCTTTTCCACTTCCCTCTCCTCCACTTTCCTCCTCCTCCTCCTCCTCCTCCTCCTCCCTCCCTCCCCCTCCTCCCCCCACAAACCACTCTGCCACGCACCTCCCCTTCCCGCAGACCTGTAACTCTCCCCTTCCTCCCCCAGCCATCCTCCCTTCAGCAGCAGCAGCAGCAGCCTATCCACCCTGTAGGATTTGCATGTATTAGTAGGAGTGTGCAGGACGGCGGGATTGATGCGTCGCTTTGTTCCCTAATGCAGGCCACCTCTTACTTTGTTAGCGTCAAAGAACCTTTTAGCAATTCCGCGGCGGGCAAGCACACACACACACACACACACACACACACACACACACACACACACACACACACACACACACACACACACACACACACACAGAAGATTTCGTCTTGGTTTTCGCTTCTCGATTTAGTTTGTCGTTCTCGTTTTTTGTTTCTCGTTTTTGTCTCGTTTTCGTGTCTCGTTTTCGTCTCTCTCTCTCTCTCTCTCTCTCTCTCTCTCTCTCTCTCTCTCTCTCTCTCTCTCTCTCTCTCTCTCTCTCTCTCTCTCTCTCTCTCTCATGTTTTGCTATGTGTCGCTTTTTCCTGGTTCTCTTCTTCTCTTATCAAATCTCTTCCTCCTCTTCTTCTTCCTCCTCCTCCTCCTCCTCCTCCTCCTTCTCCTCTTATTATTGCTTCTTTTCCTCCTCCTCCTCCTCCTCCTCCTCCTCCTCCTCCTCCTCCTCCTCCTCCTCGTTCTTGCTACCTCCACCAGCACCACCACTACCATCGCCACCACCACCACCACCACCACCACCACCACCGCCGCCGCCGCTGCCGTGAGATCGATAGCTAGTTAACAGTTTCCAGAGCTTTTGTAAACCCTTCCCTTGGTCGAGGGCCTCTCTCTCTCTCTCTCTCTCTCTCTCTCTCTCTCTCTCTCTCTCTCTCATTCCAGTAAACCTTCCCACTTACCTACATCTCTGTCTCCATGGGTACTGCCTGAACTCTCCTCCTCCTCCTCCTCCTCCTCCTCCTCCTCCTCCTCCTCTTCCTCTTCCTCTTCCTCCACTCCTGACCTCTCTTCACTCATCTCAGCAGTGGTTCTCCTCTTCTCCCATTCCATTTCTCTTTCACTACTACCTCCTCCGCCTCCTCCTCCTCCTCCTCCTCCTCCTCCTCCTCCTCCTCTTCAGTCCGTGTGCCAGTGAGTGGTGGACGGGGATATGCCTTCCTTCTGTTTTATCCTCCATCTTCACAATATTTAAGATGAATAAGTTTTTTGCGTTGTGAGTTTGCTGTTTTTTTTTTTCTTCCATTGTCTTGTTATTATTTTGTGCTCTTTCTCCTTTTTTTTATTTCCTTTCTATTTCTACTAGTGTTTCTTTTTCTCTCTTTCTGTTATTCGTGTCTATTTTTTTTCTTTATTTTTTCGTCTTGGTTCTTCATTCTTTCTTTCTTCTTCTTCTTCTTCTTCTTCTTCTTCTTCTTCTTCTTCTTCTTCTTCTTCTTCTTCTTCTTCTTCCCTTCCTTTTCTTCCTCTTCTTCCTCTTCTTTCTCCTCCATCTTATCCACATCCTCGGCATTTAAGAGGGTGGAAAATGAGTGTGGCAAGAGAGAGAGAGAGAGAGAGAGAGAGAGAGAGAATACAAATGAAATAGAGAGAAATAAGATCTGAAAGGAGGATGGAAGGGGAGATGGAAGGGATAGCTGGGTGGAGAACGGATAAAATGGGGGAGGAGGAGGAGGAGGAGGAGGAGGAGGAGGAGGAGGAGGAGGAGGAGGAAGAAGAAGAGGAGGAGGAGGAGATTACCCTCTTGTTTCATTCAACACGCGTCGAGGCCACAGATTTGAATTGACTTTACAAGACAGAATTATCTAGGGAAATGACTACTACGTCTCTCTCTCTCTCTCTCTCTCTCTCTCTCTCTCTCTCTCTCTCTCTCTCTCTCTCTCTCTCTCTCTCTCTCTCTCTCTCTCTCTCTCTCTCTCTCTCTCTCTCTCTCTCTCTCTCTCTCTCTCTTTGTTCTGGGAGATGCAGGAGGAAGTATAAGAAATGCGAGGAGAAAGAGGAGAAAAGAAAGGAATTAGCGAATAAAGAGGAGGAAGAGGAAGAGGAGGTGGATGTGGTAAGATGAGAGAGAGAGGTGAGGTTAAATGAGGATGAGGAAGAGGAGGAGGAGGAAAAGAAGAACGAGGGACAGAAATAGAAGGAATATAAATCTGAGGAAGAAAGAGACTTTAAAATGGTTAAGTAGTGGAAGAAGGAGGAGGAGGAGGAGGAGGAGGAGGAGGAGGAGGAGGAGGAGGTCATTTAATATATTAGTCTGAAATTTTCCTTCGGCATGGCAGGGAAAGACATACACGTGCAGGTGTGTGTGTGTGTGTGTGTGTGTGTGTGTGTGTGTGTGTGTGTGTGTGTGTGTATTCTGTGTACACCTAATGCCTCTTTGATCTCCCATAATGGAGTCAAGTCATTACATTGTACCCATAAAAATATCAATGGTCTCCTCTTTTCCTCCTCCCTTAAACACACACACACACACATACACACACACACACACACACACACACACACACACACACACACACACACACACACACACACACACACACGTTTGATTAATTGTCACTATTCTTGCATTCACCTCAAGTAATTGCCTGACCTTTTACGTGAATTAAGGCCGTGATTGCGAGACTGTGTAAAGTTACCCTGAGTTTAGCAGGAGACGGAAAGCGCTACCTGTGATTGGACGAAGTGTAGACTCACCTGGGTCCGGGTAACTGCCAGGTGACTTTAAGCAGATAATGAACACACCTGAGATATAAAAGGCTACACTTATATTTAGTTGTATGTATGCATGTATAGAAGTGGAACCATGCATGCTTTTGGGTTCGAGGGGTCTCCAAGCGCACGGGTTCGAATCCTGTCCACGGTCCGAGTGTAGGTTGGGCTTCCTCACTCGGGGCAACGGTTCCCTATCGGGTGGGCTTTGAGATAGGAGGTACCCCAAAAAGTATCCCCTTTAGCCCATAAATTCCCGTGAAAAGCCCACATGGTATAAATAAATAAAAAAGTGCATTACGAAACGATTTTATTCGTTTGCAAGAATTCAGGTAACTTTTGTACAATATTAATGTCGTTTGAACAAATTGAATATCTGTTGAACATTATTAGTAACCTCTGTATAGTTGAATTTTCTCTACAACCATTAAAATAACCCTGAAAGAAATGTACTTGGTAGAATTTTTACTAAACTTGAAAGATGAATAATTGCAACAACTTAAGTAACTCGAAATTGTTAGATACTCGTATGATTGAAATGAAAGCAATCTCTGGAATTACTGAAATATCTCGAGAGTAATAATTTTGACTGGAATGAAACAATTACAGTATCCTTGGAAGAACTTAAATGATTGAAATGACAGCGGAACGAAGGAAGTATTTAAGAATAATTGTAATGAGCCTTGAACAATGAGAACACCCGCGAGGCAGTGTAAACTATCACTGAAGAATCTGTCATATCAAATCCGTGTGTCGGGCTTCGAAGTCTTATATACAGACAGGTGAGCTGGAAGTTCATTAAGGAGAGTACAATGCAGTATTATCTTTCTGCACCTCCTGTTAGGCGATGGTCACAGCACAGTAAGCTTGGGTAAAATCGGTTATGTGTCCTTGCAAGAGGTGAGCATTAAGCTTTTCCCTGCAGCACTAAACACATTGAAAACTTTATAAGAACAGATTTGGCAATTTCTAACTTGTATAATGCTTGGAAGGGAGACTGTAGAGCAGCAGGAAATGTCCCAGACTGACTGGCAATTTGAGATCAGCACAACTAACAGCAGGGAAAGTGTTAATCTTATATCTTAATTGACTCAATTTGCTCTTTAGTGTCCATAGCGGCAGTCCGGCGAGAGTGCGGCACGCTGTTGGAAAAGACATAGTGAGAGTGAAGCTCTATTAATTCTCAACCCGAGCATGTGGAGGGAGCGGAGACGTTCAGTAATAAGGTTATTCACCAGATTAGTGGCATGAGTCTTTGAACGGCAGGGAATTACATCACACACTGTCTTGAGAGATAGTTAGGCTCGCTCATTCACTCGCACGGCCTCCCCCACGCTTAGGCTCGCTGACTGCCGGGTGCCGCGACATTCATGTGCACAAAGAAGGCGACACGTGTTGCCTCAAGTATATATCACAAGTATATCGCTGTGAGACATCTTGGGTGGTAAGCCTCTTGCTTTGAAACGCTTAACAAGTTCATCAGGGACTATTTTCAAAGGCAGCATAGATGATTAGTCAGATTCTCACGATATTTTCTATATCAGTAATGTAGAATCGTGAAAAACTGCCTTAAAAACGTCAGTGATATCCACTAGAGTGTGCTGAAAGAAGTCGAGGTAAAGCGTTTGAGAATACAGCCTAAAGGTTCTTATTTTTAAACAGGACTGCTACTTACTTTGGTGGCTTAAAAATATTAGCTCCTATTGCTTAACTCGAGAGGCAAATTTTTCTTTACAAAGTGTGAGTGGAAAGGAACAGATTTACCTGATAACATGAGCATTATCCTTTTGTTTGGTATGGCTTCAACTCAGTCTTGTTAAAATGGTCTGGTGCAAGCGAGTCGGGGTGTCAGTTTGAAGGCCCTCGCTGACACCGTAAAAGGATGATCTGATTAAGAAAGTATTGACACGAGGAAAGCGTAAAGGAACCAGCAGGCCGATACGAGGCTGTCTCTTTATAAAACGTACATATATTCACCTACGAATATCAACGCCATCTACAGTTTAATGCAGTGTTGGAAAGCTTCTTACTGACTCTCCGCAAAACACCCTCGTTGCTGATTCTCTGCCGTCTTGAGTGGTGAGTGAGGCAATGAGCTTTAGAATTGAAACCTTATAGTGTATTTTTTATATTATGGCCTTGAAAAATCGTCTAGGTGATATTTCTTCAAACATTGCTGCCTTACACTTGAATGGAATATCTCAAGCATGACTTTTTATGTTTTACTGAGAGAAGCGCCATGCCGTCGTTATCGGTCAGAGGGTTAGTACGTGGAAGCAGAAGTGATATATTGTTTTTCTTTCAAGTAAACATTTCTTCCAGACTTTTAATGTTTTACCGAGAGGAAGTGATAAGTGATAAGTGTCATGCCTTCATTATCGATTAGATGGCTAGCACAAGGAAGCACAAGTAATATATTAGTTTTCTTTTTAAGCAGACATTTCAGCCAGACATGTGTGGAGGCAGCTAAGAACAGGATACACAAAGCGCACACTGGATTCCACACTCCTCACTCCCTCGGTGCAAAAAGAAACCAGATGCGACAAGTTTAACCGAATCCAATTTGTATATACTGGCTGGTCACTGGTATATGTTCAATGGAAATATACTTGTGCGAGTATCTCAATTCTCGTACAATTAAATGTAAAACTGTCCCGGGCACTTAACACTTTATGTAAACCTATTTCTGCACGCTTTGCAATTGGCTTAAATTCTCGGTACTGGATAAAACTACACTGGATATTTATTGTGTATAATATTGTGCGCCGGAATACTTTTGTCGCCAATAAACTAAACTGTTGTAGTCTGTTCGCTTTAATTTAGCTGATTAGCTCCACCCTTCCTCCTCCTCCTCCTCCTCCTGCTCCTCCTCCTCCTCCTCCTCCTCCTCCTCCTCCTCCTCCTCCTCCTCCTCCTCCTCCTCCTTCTCTCACTGGATGGGAAGGTATGGAAGTGCTTAGCCACTGTGACAATATACTCATAATTGATAATATATAATCGTTTGTTATAGAATTACATGATTGAGTTAACACACCATAACTCTCTCTCTCTCTCTCTCTCTCTCTCTCTCTCTCTCTCTCTCTCTCTCTCTCTCTCTCTCTCTCTCTCTCTCTCTCTCTCTCTC
>NC_059292.1:13543689-13551189 GCF_017591435.1 Portunus trituberculatus | reverse complement strand
GTTTTATTTTAACAAGCTTAGGGAAAATTTTGATAGACAGAAAATTATATTAGAACATGAAAAAAAGCATAGGAACACATGGTAGTCCTTTTCATAAGACTTCACTGCTAATTTTCACATATCATTCCCTTCCATAAATTTGTCTGAATGTAGTTTTATAGTTTTATTTTAACAACTCTAGGAAAAATTTTAATAGATAGGAATTAAACTAGAACATCAAAAGGGTAGATGAACAGGTGGTCGTCCTTTTCTGGCACATGATTAGCATTTTTCACATATTCCCGTCCATATAGATGTCATCATTAATTCAATGTTATAGTTTTATTTTAACAACTCTGGGAAAAATTTTAATGGAAAGGAATGAAATTAGATCACCAAAAAAAGATAGATGAACACTTGGTTGTCCTTTTCCTGGCACATGATCAGTATTTTCCACATATCATTCCTTTCCATAGATTTGTCTTAATGCAGTTTTATAGCTTTATTTTAACAACCCTAGGAAAAATTTTAATACATAGGAATTAAACTAGAACATAAAAAAAAAGCATAGAAACACGTGGTACTCCTTTTCATAACACATAACTATTAATTTTCACATATCATTCCCTTCCATATATGTCTTAATGCAGTTTATAGTCTTATTTTAGCAATCCAAGAAAAAAAAATAATAGAAAATAGATTAGAACATGACACATATTTACTAATGTTCGCATATCAGCCCCTTCCACAGATCTGTCTTAAACTAGAACATACAAGAAGATAGACGTACATGTGATTGTCCTTTTTATAACATACCAACTAATTTTTATAGACCAGCTCCATCCATAATTTTGTCAATGTAATTTTATTGTATCAAGCGTAGGGAAAATTTTGATTGACGGAAACTAAACTAGAACATGAAAAAACAACAACATAAGAACAAGTGGTAGTCTCATTCAGAACACACATCAACCCCGTCCATAAATTTGTCTTACTCTTTTAATGCTCCCAGTGACTCAGCACAACAACCTTCTTTAATTACCGAGTCTGTTCCATTCATCCACCACTACAAGCACTAAATAAGTCTTCAGTAGGTATACGATGACACCTCTTGCTTTCAGGGCGTAGTTTTTTAGTCTTTCAAAATCCTCCCGTAAGCTCATGCAAGACGATTACATTAAGCTCAGAAGTTCCGACAGTCACAGGAGTTCAGGGTTCATTACTGTGTGTACTAATGGAACGGGTTATATCTTTTTTACCAGTGTGTTGGAAAGTAGGTGAAGACAATTTATTACGTGATTATTATGATGTTGGTTGATCGTCGTTATCGTAGTTCTTTTTTTTTTTATTCAATAGTGGTTTTGTTTATTTATTTATTTATTTTTATTTCATTTTTGTAACTGCAATGACTATTTTTTATCTTTTTCGTGGACTTGAATGTCTGTATCCATATCTGTCTTGCAGTTTATATATGTATATCTTTATATCTTTCTTTATCCATTACACAAGTGTATATCGGTTCAATACAGATACGGGTGTTTTTTTTTTTTCATTTTAGTAGATAAAAAATGCCAAGTCATCTGTCTATCAATATTTATCTTTATGTCTTCTCTATCGTGATTCACATTATCCACAAAAATGTTGCGTCACTCTTGTGCATTTCTGTGTACAATAATTACAGTACTACCCTCGTGACTCTGAATGCATCTGTCAATATGCATCAACCTGTCTACTTATATCTTATCATTCTCTTCATTCCATATATACACAGTCCATACAAATAATATCTGGTCTCATTCTTGCATCTATGTGTACAAAAATTACTATCTTTCTAACTCTCAATGTATCTCAATATTTAACGATCCGTCTACTTATATATATCTACTTACCAATCTCACTTCATATATACACAGTCGATACAAGAAATAGTGTCACTCTAGCTTTCCCGTGTACAATAATCATCTATCAAACTCCTGGTGTATATCAGTATTCATCAACCTGTCTATCTATATCTTATCAATCTTCCATATATACACAGTCCATACAAATAATATATACGCCCATAATCTGAAACGGTTTGCTCTCTCACCATCACTGCTTTCCAAAGGCTCCAGTTGAAGATACTCGTGTTTTTTAAGAGTATTTTTTGTGGTCGTGGTGATAGACTGGCAAGGTTTCTGGTTTATTAAAAAGAGAAACGGTCTTGAAAACTCGGCTACTTGTCTTTGTGGTCTTGCAGATTTGTCGTAGTGAGAGGGAAGGGGTTTCTGAATACAGGAATTGTCTCCCTCGACCTTTCAAACTTACTGTGTCTCTGTGTCTGTCTGTGTTGGTCTGCCGGCTTGGTGCACCTCCCCTCATGCCGTTGCCTTCTCCCCCACACAGGTCTGCGGCCTCCTGTGTATCCCTTCGCCGCCTCGGGCCAGTACCCCTACCCCCTCAGCCCTGACTTCACGGCGCAGATGGCCTCCGCTTGGTGAGTGTTTGGTGCCTCTCTCTCTCTCTCTCTCTCTCTCTCTCTCTCTCTCTCTCTCTCTCTCTCTCTCTCTCATTTTTGTCACTATTCACCGTTTTTCTTGTATTATTACTTTATTTCTTCTACTTTTATTTGCTTTCCTCCTTCGCTTCTTTCTTTTTCTCGTCTTTCTTCTTTGTTTTTTGTACTTCCTTCTGTTTTCTTTTTCTTCCCTTCCACAACTTCCCTTCCTTCGTTACTTGGTCTTTCCTTCATCGCAGCGTTTTGACTGACTTTTTTTTCCTTCCTTTACTTTTTTTTCCTTCCTTTACTTTTTTATCTCCCAGTTTGTTTGTTTTTTCCTTTCTCTTCCTTGTATAGTTTTCTTATTTACGATCATACATTTTGCTTTCAGGTGGAAGAGGATAGGTTGTGCAAAAGGGCTCTCTCTCTCTCTCTCTCTCTCTCTCTCTCTCTCTCTCTCTCTCTCTCTCTCTCTCTCTCTCTCTCTCTCTCTCTCTCTCTCTCTCTCTCTCTCTCTCTCTCTCTCTCTCTCATGATTGGTAGATTTTTATTGATATATTGTTGATATTTTACTATTATTATTGTTGTTGTTGTTGTTGTTGTTGTTGTTATATTAGTTTCTGAATATGCATAGTTTCTTATAACCTTTCTTCAATGTATGTTATTATTAGTATTATTATTGTTGTTGTTGTTGTTGTTGTTGTTACTCTTGTTGTTCTTTGTAGAGAGCATGATGAATGTTGAATTGTTATTGTTATCTTTGCACGAAGAGTTATATGTACGTATATTGTGTTTACATATGTACTCAGGTTACACACACACACACACACACACACACACACACACACACACACACACACACACACACACACACGTGCATCTTCATCTTATCGCGCCTCCCCCTCCATATATCATCTCCTTCCCTCATCTCCTCTTCCTTACGTCCCCCCTCCTCCTTCTCCTCCTCCTCCTTCTCTACTCTTCTTCACTTCTCCGTACCCTGCTTTCCACTCCCTCTCCTTCTCTTTTATTATTATCTACATCTTCGTTTTCTGTTCTCTTATTTCCTTTCTCTCTTTTCTCCCCTTCCCCTTCGCTCGTTTTTCTTTCATTTCCTATTCCCTTTCTTTATTTTTTTTTCTCGTTTTCCTTCATCCTCCTCCTTCTTTCTTCTGTTCCTATTCTTCCTCCATCTCCCACTCCCTTCTCTCCTCCCCTTCCTCCTTCATCGTGCTCTCCCCTCTTACACAGATACCAACAGGATGCAGATGGTGGTAGTGGTGGTGGTGGTGATGGTGGTGGTGGTGTCGGTGTCGTCTTGAAATGGGTCCACCAAAGCTACTCCACCACCACCACCACCACCACCACCATTACTACTGCTACTACTACTACTACTACTACTACTACTACTACTACTACTACTACTACTACTACTACTACTACTACTACAATAATAACACTTACTATAAATTTTCATCATTCTCTGACTTTTTTTTTTGCTTTCTTTGTCTTCTTTCAACAATGGATCTCTCTCTCTCTCTCTCTCTCTCTCTCTCTCTCTCTCTCTCTCTCTCTCTCTCTCTCTCTCTCTCTCTCTCTCTCTCTCTCTCTCTCATCCATCATCCCTCGTTATCATCCTTATCTCTCTTTACCACCCATTCCTTCACGTCTCCCACCCTTGAATTAAGCACACACACACACACACACACACACACACACACACACACACACACACACACACACACACACACACACACACACACACACACATTCTCTCTCTCTCTCTCTCTCTCTCTCTCTCTCTCTCTCTCTCTCTCTCTCTCTCTCTCTCTCTCTCTCAGCTTCCTCCTTTAGACTATGAAAACAGACAAGAAAAAAAAAGCATTGAGAAATAAATGAGTTTATACAATAGTTATTCCAAATATTTGTAGTCGTAGTTTATTTACTTGTACCCTGAATGTGTACTATATGTATGTTTGTATGTTTGTATGTATATGTAGACATACCTTTCTTATTATTATTACGATTATTACATTTCCTAGTTTTATTTATTTTTTTTTTCAGTTTTCTTTTATTTACTTGTATATTCTCTTTTTTTTTTTATTTATGTCTTTCTTTTATTGTTTTTCCTGCCATGTTTGTGTTTGTTTGTTGTGTTTGTGGTTGACGTGGGCGTGTTTGCGCTCTATTGCAGGCCCCCCACACGCATGTACCACCCGCTTACCTCCTGCTCGGCGCTGACTGCCTCCTACCCTTCCTCTCCGCTCTCTCTCTCCACCGCCACCCTCCCCAGGTCAGTAGTAAGACTAGTAGTAATGGTAGTCCTAGTAACAGTAGTAGTAGTCATGGTAGTAACACTGTTTTACCCTGCACTCATATCCTCGTACCTCATACCGTGTCATCTTGTGGTTAACCCCTTCAGTACTGAGACACGTTTTGAACTGGATATTTTGGGCGTGACTAGAGGATTTTATTTGCACTAGGAAGGGTCTATGGAGATCAAGAGATTAATGGGAAGAGTCTGCTATTTTAATCCCCCACATAAGTTTCTGTAGCTGTATAGTCACGAAATAGTCACCCAAATGAACATGTAAACGCGTCATGGTACTGAAGGCGTTGATAATTTGTAGTAGTAGTAGTAGTAATAATAGTAGTAGTGCTTATATCCTGGTCCTCATCCCTTGCACTGCTCCCTTATATTCATTAGTTTATTCATCATTTGTTACCTTATTTATTTATTTATTTATTTATTTATTTATTTGTGCTATTTTATGTTATGTCAAGTTGTTTTCATTCTTGCTCTTCTCATTTTCATATTTTCTCTTTCTTTTGTTTTATCTTGTTATTCTCTCTCTCTCTCTCTCTCTCTCTCTCTCTCTCTCTCTCTCTCTCTCTCTCTCTCTCTCTCTCTCTCTCTCTCTCTCTCTCTCTCCTGTCATGTCACTTCCACCTTTCCTTGGTCTCTTTGTTTTTTTTATGCTCTTTCTCTTTATCTTCTTCTTCTCCTCCTCCTCCTCCTCCTCCTCCTCCTCCTCCTCCTCCTCCTCCTCCTCCTCCTCCTCCTCCTCCTGACTGGTTTCCCTCCTTATTATCATCTGTCTGTCTTTCCTTGTTTTATCCTTCTGTCTTCTCTTCATCCTTGTCTCACTCTCTTCCTTCTTTTTTGTTTTTTTTGTTTTTATATATTTACCTTCTTTCTCTTCTTCTTCTTCTTCTTCTTCTTCTTCTTCTTCTTCTTCTTCTTCTTCTTCTTCTTCTTACAATATGCATTTCTTTCTTATTCTCTAGAACTTCACACACACACACACACACACACACACACACACACACACACACACTTGATATTGGAAATTGTTGCATTTGTAATATACTGAAGTGCATTTTGAAGCATATCGATATATTTGTCTGCACCACTAGTAGTAGTAGTAGTAGTAGTAGTAGTAGTAGTAGTAGTAGTAGTAGTAGTAGTAGTGATGGGGCTGTGATTTTTGCCTTCTTTTTATTTATTTTTTATTTATCTTTTCTTAATTCTGAAATTGTAGTCATTCTTTCTTCTTCCTCCATTTTTCTCTTGTCTTCTAATGTATATATATTGAAATTAAAGGTATTATTAGTTATTATTATTATTATTATTATTATCATCATTATCATCATTATCATTTTTATCATTATTGTTATTATTATTACCACCACCACTATCACTATCACAGTCACCATTATTGCATTTGCTCTCCCTCTTTGTTGCAGGTTCTCGCCGAGTGGTCTAATGCACCCCCACCCCGGCCTCACCCCGCCCCTCACCCACCCCCTCGTCGCCTCCCCAAAGACAGAGCTTCCCAACACCTCCCACGATAACCACAGGTGAGTTCAGGTGCACCTCGCTCACCCCTTGTCACCCCCCATCAATCAACCCAAACCCACTCACCCACTCACCACCCCATCATCTTAATCACATCCCAGTCATTCACTCCCACACATCTTACCCATCACCTCATTGTTGTAATTCTTCACATTCACCCATGAATCCCAACCTATTTCACTCACCACCTCCCTCATCATTCGTATCACCTCCTATTGATCTCTTTCTCCTCCCCAGTCCTCTTACATCCAACGTATTTAGAGAGAGAGAGAGAGAGAGAGAGTATATATAGGGATCCATATCACATTGTCAAACCCTTTTCCTCCTTCCCTCCCTTTTCAACATTATAAACAAACATTCCCTCCCTCCCTTTCTCTATGTCCGTCCCTTTCTCGCTCTCCCTCACTCTCTCCCTCCGTCTGTCATCCAGTATAGATTCAGATGGAGGGAGAGAGATCATGGGTGGATGGAAGGGAAGGTTAGAATATGGTGGAGCCAGTGAGGGAAGGTGAAGAAAGGCTACTGAAGGTGAAGGAGAAAGAAGAAAATCAGGAAATCAGGAAATAGATAAGATTGAAGTGGAAGAAGGAAGGGAGAAAAAAGGATAAGAATAGGTTTTAAAAGAAAGAACAGAAAAAATAGAAGTTTATCTGTGAGAGGAGGAGGAGGAGGAAGTGAAGTGGATGCAAGGAAAGAAGAGGGGAAGGAAATGAGGAAAACAACTGTAGGATTTAGGAAAGAGTCAAACAGCGAGTCATTTAGGTTAGGTTAGGAAATGGGAAGAGCTGTATATAAGACTAAGAAGTGGAAGGAAGATATGAAGAGGACAAGTAAGGAAGGGAGAGTGAACAGGAGGAGAGCAGTGGCCTACAGCATAACGGGATAAGGAAGGGAGTATGTGGAAGGGTCAGCAAGGAAGGGGAGAGAGTGTGTAGAGAAACAGACAACGGAGAGGAGTGTGTGAAACTGTCAGGAAGGGAGTGATGGCAGGGCAAGGCAAGGGGTTTGTGAAGGCACCGAGTGTGGAGAGAGTGTATGGAGGGGTTAGGAATGGGGGGAGTATGTGGAGGGGAGAAGAAGGGAGTGAGTGGAGGGGCAGGAAGGGAGGGTTGAAGGGCGTCTTGGCTCGTCCACTCAAATATATAGAACATGTGGCCACGTCGATGAGAGTCTCTTGTGTGGG
>NC_059292.1:13506189-13538689 GCF_017591435.1 Portunus trituberculatus | reverse complement strand
TGTTGCAGAGAAAAAGCCGCACATCAAGAAGCCGCTGAACGCCTTCATGCTGTACATGAAGGAGATGCGCGCCAAGGTGGTGGCGGAGTGCACGCTCAAAGAAAGCGCTGCCATTAACCAGATCCTGGGTCGGAAGGTTGGTCTGCATGTCTTACTCCTTTACTTTATTATTATTCCTACATTGTTTTATACTGATATATTTGTCTAAAGAGCCAGCGCGCCCCCCGCCGCCCTCTGCTTGGCGCGGGGGCGCTGCTGGCTCTCGGGATGTCCCTCATACAAGGGTTCTGGTGAAAAATAAAGTTCATTATCAATAGTTTTGAGGATAAATTGACATAGGACAATCGGCGATTCAATCTAATAAGCCATGACTTGGCTGCAGTGGCACGCACTCACCAAAGAGGAGCAGGCCAAGTACTACGAAATGGCGCGGCGGGAGAGACAACTACACATGCAGATGTACCCTGGATGGAATGCCCGGGATAACTATGGCATGATGAAAAAGAAAAAGAGAAAGAAAGAGAAGACTGGTGATGGAGGTAGAGGAAATTACTCTGTTGTAGCTTCCCCGGGCTGAGGCAGGACCGGCCGGCCTCGCCCCCGCCCTGCCGCCGGTAGCAGCGCCGCCTCCATCTGTTCCCCGCTACTCCTTTCTCCTCCCCCGCCTCCGTGCGGAGGATCCACCAGCAGGGAGCAACAGGAGGCTGAGCTGCTGCCGTGCCGAGGTGCCGGCGAGGCTGTCGCCGCGGCCTGCTAGTCCGCTGAGCCGCACTCCCTCTTGGGATGGTCGGCACTAATCTTCATTTAACTTTCCCTGCAGTGGCATGCGCTTAGCCGCGAAGAACAGGCCAAGTACTATGAAATGGCGCGTAAAGAGCGCCAGCTTCACATGCAGATGTACCCGGGCTGGTCCTCACGCCAAAATTACTCGCAGGGGAAAAAGAAGAAACGTAACCGTGACAAAACCCAAGATGGAGGTACCTACTTGCCGCACACAAAGCTCTTCCTGTTAAGCAACTGAGGCCCTGTTGCGGGCAGTGCCAGGTATCGGGGGGGCGCCGCGCCCTCGGGCACCGACACCTGCCCCGACACGCTGGCACGCCCCTCCATTATGGTTCTAAATTTACTTATTAGCTTCACTCTTAACTTATTCATTATTGTCAATTTTACTTGAATGTTATTATATGTTTGCTTTTGTCTTTTTGCTGCCTGTTTGCATACATTCATATTTCTCTTTTCTTAATCAGTGGACGTTGCTTAATTGGATTGTTGCGGAATGTTTCTGCTAGTTTTCACTATTCCAATTATTCATTATATTTTCCGTATCATATAACTGGGATGAATGTACCATTTGCTGACCATTAGTCTTGGACCAGTCACGAGCACAGGCCTCGTGGATCTCCACTGTTATTTTCAGTAGCATCTTTAAGCAGACAGGTTTATGCCATCCTTTGGTTTTGTCACTGTCAGTCATTCTTATTGCTATGCCACTGGGAGAGTCAAATGAAGATGTTATGAAAATAACACTGCAGATGACCTTGACAATATGTCAGAATCTGCTTTTTTCCCAGAATCTGCTTTGTCTCAGTCATCTAATTCCTCAGTGCATGAATTCTTAATATTTCAATAACCTTGTTGCTCTCAGCATGAGTTGTTCTTGTGTCATCATATACAGTACGTGATGCCTGAGATACAGTGTCATGATACAGACGTGCCCGTGCGCCTCCACCACCTCCTCTAATCTTGCCACTCGTCCTCAGCTAATATGAAGAAGTGCCGCGCGAGATACGGCCTGGAGCAGCAGAGCCAGTGGTGTAAACCTTGCAGGTGAGTGCCGCCCTCCGTCCCCGCCCTGACCTTCCTCAGCCCCCTCCCCACCCCACCCCCACCCCACCCACCGCCTCCCATCTCCTGCACCTACTTCCCCATCCTTCCCAAAACACAGGAACCGACCACAATCTCCATCCTTCCCCGCCCAGCAGACCACCAGCCACTCCATATCCTCTCCCCCTCCCCGCCCCCTCTGTGTCCACTAACATCTCCACTCCATGGCACAGTCGGTGTCTATTTCTTTCTTTCTTTCTTTCTCGTGTATGTGTGTTTTCTCCTTTTCTCTCTTTTTTTGCTTGTTGTAAATAAAAAGAAAGACAAAAAAAGAAAGACAATAGGTGCCACAACTCATTTTCTGCTGCCAGGCGTCGCGTCCCAGAGTATAATTGCCACATTCCCCTCCCCTTTACAGCTGGTACCTCCCACCCTCCACACTTCTTGTTGATTCCTCTTCTCCTAGGTGGGTCTGTCGTCAGTCGTGTATTTTCATTAGAGTATCTATGCTCATCCACTCCCCTAACCATTCCCTTACCGCTCCTCTTAACTCCCTCCTTCCTTTTCCTCCTCCTCCTCCTCCTCTTCCTTCTAACTCCCTTTCAAAGCCCAGCCAGCCGATCTACCTAACTCACGTGTCCCCTTCTTTCCCCCACTCCTATGACCTTCCTCCATCCTCACTCCTATTCTAATGTCAACCTATACCTTACTCATCCTTATCCTTCCCTTCCTTCTGTCTCTTTCTTTTGCTCTCTTACCTTTCTTCATATCTTGTTAATTCTCCTTTTATCTTCTCGTTTGTCTTCCTTCTTCTTCACTTCTTTCTCTACCTCTTCCTCCATCCACGTCCATCCCTCATCCTACCTTCTCGCCA
Source organism: Portunus trituberculatus (assembly GCF_017591435.1). NCBI lineage: Eukaryota > Metazoa > Arthropoda > Malacostraca > Decapoda > Portunidae > Portunus > Portunus trituberculatus. Next base: position 13,535,991 of record NC_059292.1, on the reverse strand, counting down.
TCCTCCTCCTCCACCTCCACCTTTCTTCCTCTTCTCCTTAAACCGCCTCAAAAGTCCCTCCTTCCTTTCCGCTCTAAATAACACCTTTCCTTCCTTCTTCCTCCTCCTCCTCCTCCTCCTCCTCCTCCTCCTCCTCCTCCTCCTCCTCCTCCTCCTCCTCCTCCTCCTCCTCCTCCTCCTCCTCCTCCTCCTCCTCCTCCTCCTACTCCTCCGACTCCTTCTCCTCCTCCTCCTCCTCCTCCTCCACGTATAATCATGATAACGCCCTTATGCTCCTAAATTTTTAAGTTGTATAAAATATATTCTCTTTATTTTTCCTTACACCACATTCTTTGTATTATTATCATTATTATTATTATTATTATTATTATTATTATATGGTTTCTCGCTTTTATTTTTTTTCATGGTAGATAATTTAGTTTTAATTATTTTCTTGTTTTTTTTTTTCTTTTCTTTTTTTTTTTTTTTTTTTTTTTTCTCTCCTCGCCTTTCATCAGGACGTCATCAACATTTTTCTCTGTCACCATTTCATCCATTTTCCGTGTGTGGGCTGCCCGTGGATGGACACAAGAACAAACAGGTGCTTCGGGAGGGACGCCTGAAAGTAATCATAGTCTTTGTTACGCTATTTTCTCCCTCTCTCTCTCTCTCTCTCTCTCTCTCTCTCTCTCTCTCTCTCTCTCTCTCTCTCTCTTTTTACGCCCTATATGGAAAACAGGTGGATTTTTACCATTATTTTTTTTATGTAATTCCTTTTGATTTGTTTTGTGTTTTGCATTTCTTTTTTTTTTCATTTTTTTCTATTTTCTTTTTCCTTCCATTTTTTTTTTTTTTATTTCAAACATTTTTTTTCCAAACAGATGGATTTTTTTCCGAGTTTCTGCTATTATTATTTTTTTTTTATTTCATGTCTTTGTTTGTTTGTTTGTTTGTTTATGTGTGTATGTATGTATTCTTTATCTTCTGTGTTTCTTTTTTTATTTCTTTTTTTTTTTTTTTTTTTTTTTGTTTTACAGAGGAGGAGATTGCAGTCACCGCGGTAACTCTTTTTTTTCTTTCTTTTTTTTTTTTTTGTTTAGTTTCTTTGTCTTGCTTTTTCATTTAGAGTTTGTACAGTCTCTCTCTCTCTCTCTCTCTCTCTCTCTCTCTCTCTCTCTCTCTCTCTCTCTCTCTCTCTCTCTCTCTCTCTCTCTCTCTCTCTCTCTCTCTCTCTCTCTCTCTCTCTCTCTCTCTCTCTCTCTTTCGTAGTGTTTACCGTGTGTGTGTGTGTACCGTGTGTGTGTGTGTGTGTGTGTGTGTGTGTGTGTGTGTGTGTGTGTGTGTGTGTGTGTGTGTGTGTGTAATTCTACTGTGATAGAAATTAGCATAAAATAAGATGTTTTTTTCTTAGTTGCTCTCTCTCTCTCTCTCTCTCTCTCTCTCTCTCTCTCTCTCTCTCTCTCTCTCTCTCTCTCTCTCTCTCTCTCTCTCTCTCATCCCTTTCCTCTTTCTGCATATTTGTCCTTTTTCTCTCTCCTTTCTTTCTCTCACTCTTTCTTTTTATTCCTCTTTTCATCTCCATGTTTTTTTTTTTTTTTCTTTTTTTACATGCATTCTTCATTTTTCTGTAATATTCTTCTTCTTTTTCTTCATCTTCTTCTTCTTCTTCTTCTTCTTCTTCTTCTTCTTCTTCTTCTTCTTCTTCTCTTCTCTTCTCTCTCTCTCTCTCTCTCTCTCTCTCTCTCTCTCTCTCTCTCTCTCTCTCTCTCTCTCTCTCTCTCTCTCTCTCTCTCTCTCTCTCTCTCTCTCTCTCTCTCTCTCTCTCTCTCTCTCTATTCATTCGCGTATCTCTATATATTTACCTATTCATTCACACACACACACACACACACACACACACACACACACACACACACACACACACACACACACACACACGCCTCTGTTCCTTCACATATTATTCATCCGCCTTGCATCACACACACACACACACACACACACACACACACACACACACACACACACACACACACACACACACACACACACACACACCTCCTCCTCCTCCTCCTCCTCCTCCTCCTCCTCCTCCTCCTCCTCCTCCTCCTCTTCTCTTCTTCATGATGCTGCTTCGCTTGTGATCTCTCATTCTCTTTCTGTTCATCAGTTTCCGAGAGGCATTTTTGAAGGAAATTATCTGCTTTACCTTTCAAATGTTGGTTTACTCTCCTGATAAAAAGCAACAGTATCTTCTCTCTTTCTCTCTCGTATTTTTCTTTTTCTCTTCTTTTTTTCTCAGCATATTTTTTTCTTTTTTTTTCCGTACGCGATAGATAAGTATAGTAAGTAAGTAAGTAAGTAAGTAAGCACTTGAATAAGCTTACTAGTTATGCATACTAGCTAAAGAAAAAAAAAGGAAAGAAAGAAAAAAAGTAAAGGTGTGTGTGTGTGTGTGTGTGTGTGTGTGTGTGTGTGTGTGTGTGTTCGTTCGTTAATTCGTTAGATTTGCCGATGCTTTTTAAGTATTTATAAGTGTGTGTCGCGTGGTAGTGGTGATGGTGGTGGTGGTGGTGGTGGTGGTGTAAATGAGTAAGACGAATCATATTATTGTGTTTCTAAGAAGTAATATGAATTAGTTAATCTTATTTGAAGAGAGAGAGAGAGAGAGAGAGAGAGAGAGAGAAAGGTTACCGAGTATCACGTAACCCTCTTGAGAGCGTTTGCCCCACATAGACCATTCAACTCCCCTGGTTTCAGCGGCAGAATTGGGTCGTTAGGTGAAAGGAAGCTAAAAGCAAAAAAAAAAAAAAAAAAAAGACCTGCCTCGTCTGTCATTAGGAGGTGAGGAGCGGTGAGGGAAGGATGGAGGGAAGGTCAGACGGGGACATGAAGACGGTATGGGTGACGCGACAGTGTTGAGAGTACAGGAAGGTAGTTGGGTGACTAAGATGGAAAGCTGATAGATGAATGCGTAGTCTCTCTCTCTCTCTCTCTCTGTCTCTCTCTCTCTCTCTCTCTCTCTCTCTCTCTCTCTCTCTCTCTCTCTCTCTCTCTCTCTAAAACGAAAATAACGATAAGAATAGTAATAATCACAAGGTGACGGTGTTTGTGTAGTTCTTAATGAGCAAGGTGAAGGTCAGGCTAGAAATTGGAGGCAGGTGGTGGAAAGGCAAGGTTTGTATGTAGGATTGTAGATGGTGGGACGCCTTGCCTTGCCTCGGTGATCCTCTGAACGGGATCCCTGAGCTGCCCTGCCGTGAATTGCGCTCCCCATACCTCTCTGTTACTCAGGGATCGGGGAAAAGTTTGTCAGGTTGTAGTATTATGAAACGTTTCGGCGTCTAATTTCTACTTTAATTTATTTATTGTTTTCACCTGGACAGAGATGGTGATGGTATTGGAGCTTTCATGTAGTAATTGCTTAACAAGGATTTTTATATCATCAGTAAAGATATAAGTAAGGTTAAATAAAAAAGAAACATTTTAAAGAACCCGACTAAATTATCTCTGGCTTTTGAGAATAATCCTTCTTAAGAAGACAAATCGTATGAAAGTTACACATTCGGCAGAGAGAGAGAGAGAGAGAGAGAGAGAGAGAGAGAGAGAACAAAGAATTCTGTCCAATGTAATTATCGATTGTTTAGTTTTCTGCGCCGCAACAACCGGATCGTGTGGCGCAGCTTGAGTGTGATTGGTATGACAACCTCACCGCCGCCACCACCACGCGTCAAGCCTGAAGGGTGTCCATGGGCGTGTCAGGTCCCTCCCTCTACACTCCAGCAGCGGCGTCACCTCGGCTCCCTCGCCACATTGCCTCTTACTTCACTATATTCACTTATCCCTCACGTGGCCAGCCAGCCTCGCGCCTCTGTTCTCAATGCTCTTTTTCCCGCGTTGAAACCCAGAAAATGTTACTGGGGATTAATCATACTTAACAAAAGAAATGGAGGAAAAACAAAAGGTAAATAATGTTTAAGAAAACGTTATATGTCGCGTAGTATTAGAGTACAAGAGTTCCCAACAAGTGCGTCGCTTTGGGGTTCCCTTCGCCATGGAGGAGGAGAAAGACCATACATAATGTACACGTGGCTGGCTGATTAAACAACTTTGTCTCTGAACTGAGAGAGAGAGAGAGAGAGAGAGAGAGAGAGAGAGAGAGAGAGAGAGAGAGAGGCGTGTACTGTACTACAGGTTAACATGCAAAGGGGGAAAGGTGGGTGTGCGACTGTGCGTGGGGCGGTGTCTTCCTTGCTTTGGCCCGCCCCGTCATGAGCCAGTGGGAGTGGTGGTGGTGGTGGTGCCCTTGATCTACTAAGGCACTGGCCATGAGGAGGTTTAGTTAGACTGCAGGGTGTGATATTGATACCCGACGTGATGTGGCGAAGAATAAGGAAACGAGGACGCGGCGATGACGTGAGTGGCTGGCGACGAGTTATGAGTGAGTGATGCGGGGCATTCAGTAGTAGTAGTTGTTGTTACCTGTTGGCTCGCTTCATATCGGCACCTCGTGTGTGTGTGTGTGATTCACTGTTTGATCTGCTGCAGTCTCTGACGAGACAGCCAGACGTTACCCTACGGAACGAGCTCAGAGCTCATTATTTCCGATCTTCGGATAGGCCTGAGACCAGGCACACACCACACACCGGGACAACAAGGTCACAATTTCTCGATTTACATCCCGTACCTACTCACTGCTAGGTGAACAGGGGCTACACGTGAAAGGAGACACACCCTAATATCTCCACCCGGCCGGGGAATCGAACCCCGGTCCTCTGGCTTGTGAAGCCAGCGCTCTAACCACTGAGCTACCGGGCCGTGTGTGTGTGTCTCTCTCTCTCTCTCTCTCTCTCTCTCTCTCTCTCTCTCTCTCAAAATGAATAGATAAATAGATGAAAATAAATTTTAAAAGGACGAGCAGAAGTGTTTATGTTTTGATATTGACATTGCGTGCGTGGGTGGTTACAGTGTATGGAGTGAGTGTGACTATACTGCGTGTGTGTGGTAAGAGGATTTGCAGCGATTGTGTAACTGTGTAAGTAACTTTGTAGTCTGTTAAAGGACTCTGTCTGACATGCATGACCTCCGAGAGAGAGAGAGAGAGAGAGAGAGAGATTCTGTTTTTAAGGGTTAAATGTATAGGGTTTTTTTTTCTGGGGAGTATGTCATTTTTATCATTCAAAACAGAGAGTGTTGAGTTTTTTAATATCTTCCTTGTTTCTGTCAATACTAGGTTTGAATGCCTGAGCCACACTTCAAGATACGCCATTCAGTTAATACTTGATAATGCAAACTCCTGGAACCATGCCAGTTCCTCGCAAAAAGAAGCTGCGTAAATGCTGAATATATTGATTATATTCACTGGGAAATCAGATAGCGTGGTGCCGCAAAGGATCAGAGAGAAGTACATTACTCATAGTCCACAGTCAAAAGCCGAGTAGCATAAGCACTTCCTCCTAAGTTATATATATATATATATATATATATATATATATATATATATATATATATATATATATATATATATATATATATATATATATATATATATATATATATATATATATATATATATATATATATATATATATATATATATATATAGTTTTCCTCAATCTTAAGTCCGCTGCTGTGTTTATATGATTGTCATCAGGTCAGATGACTTGAGACTCAGGGAGTCACAACACAAGGGAGGCGAGTGTAGTTACTCAACTTGTCACCGCAGCTGTCTTCCATGAACACCAAGAATGCAACACACAAACAGAAAAATATTAAACTCAAAAGAAAAGCAAAACTTACCTCTTGATATTTGGGTCATGGATCAAAGAGAAGTGTCTCTCAGCACCAAACACGCGACACACATCCCTCCACACACCACACAGCATCAGTGTCACCAGGGGCTGGGTGGCGCACACCCCCACGCCACCCAGTCATCAGTGCAGCCGTCAGTGGAGGGACAGATGATATCACTTTTGGGACGTGGTTTGCCGTAGAATGTTTTGATATTAATTCATTAAAGCTTCACTTACAATTATACCATCTCCACTGCATACTGGCAAACATTAATGACATAGAACAGATTAAACACCCAAATAGGAATGGAAGTTTCCAGGAGGGGCATCCGTGGACGCAGATCAAACTGATTTGCTATTCACTAAGTTTACTTGCTTCCCTGATGTTATGTTACTACGTTTACTTAAACTTAAGTGTGTTATCAAGATTTCATCACTCAAAGCAGACTTCAAATTACCTGTTGCCTCTTATGTAAAAGCCTCAGGTATGCAGTACCTTGATGACCAAGGCTGAGGCATGATCCATGCAGTATATTCTTTCTCTCAAGTTAATCAGTAATTAGTGTAATAAAGAAACCTGAGAAAACTTAAATATGTATTCTGTGACATGAAGCCTTCACTTACCAAGGAGTCAGGAACATTAAACAATACAAGTGCCTCACCAGAGTAAAGAGTTGTGCATCATGTAACTTTAGACAAGTCGAATATGAGTGTATTGGATATTATAATAAAGTGGTTAGTGTCACTAGTTGTTGATCTGCAAGGGTTAAAATCACAGCCAGAGCATCTGCCCACCTTCCAGGGAAGGCAGTGACTTCACTCTCTTTCCTTACTGAAGATATGTTCCAAGAAAATCTCCAAAGTATAAAGAATTCCTAAAATTTAGGCAACCTTGACACTGTACTGAAAATTTTTGATGTAGTTTCACATCCAATCCTTGATATTAGCTACCTCCTTCAGGTGTGTCCTTTGTATCTGCTCTAATCTTGATGTTGTTTTCCTGACAGCATTGGAGTGGAGTGGTGAAAGCACAGGGAGTGGATGGTGAGGAAGTGAAGGATAACAATCCACTCTTTCCACCATTTAGCTGATGTAGATAGTGACTCTATGTAATTGATTGGGTTTAGAAATGTTTGAGTACAGCTAAGTCATGCATTTCTTAGAATTAAAATGCATCAAAGAGAAATAATAAACCAGTCATATTTTTGAAATAGAGATTAATTATTGCAGCTCATACAGCAACAAAATGCCATCAATAAGCAATGGAAGACAAAAGAAAATACTCCTACAAGCTACACAGAGATGAATACAAGGAAATTCAAACAGCAACAGACCCTAAGGCACTTACTACAACTCTCTCTCTCTCTCTCTCTCTCTCTCTCTCTCTCTCTCTCTCTCTCTCTCTCTCTCTCTCTCTCTCTCTCTCTCTCTCTCTCTCTCTCTCTCTCTCTCTCTCTCTCTCTCTCTCTCTCTCCATTAGTCTTTCTTCATCGTGGTTATTTTAAATCTTGCAATAACCTTGGTCACATTTTAGTTGCTACTAGTTTCAGAAAAATGCTGAACTTGTTCATGCAATGGTCAGCTTTTGTATAAATGTGTGTGTGTGTGTGTGTGTGTGTGTGTGTGTGTGTGTGTGTGTGTGTGTGTGTTATTGGTGTGTGAGCAGAAAGTTTACTAAATACTGTATATACTTTTTTCTAAGTATTCATCAACATATATTTTCTTTGATCTTCATGTCCTTGCTTCTTTCTTTCATGTATCTCTTCCTGTACCTTCCTCTCAGCTCTGTTATTGAAATCACTCAGCTTTTCATTGCTTATGATTGTTTCATAGTAGTGGTGCAGCCAATGGATGAATGATTGACTCTCTCTCTCTCTCTCTCTCTCTCTCTCTCTCTCTCTCTCTCTCTCTCTCTCTCTCTCTCTCTCTCTCTCTCTCTCTCTCTCTCTCTCTCTCTCTCTCTCTCTCTCTCTCAAGCATCTTCAAGTGGTTCTCTTTCATTAGTCTTTTTCAACTTACTTTACAGACTCCCAAGTCAATCACTTTCATCAATCACAGGTACAAGAAACTTCATCAAGAGAAAACACATCATCACATTCACTATTTTTATGGGTTATATTGTACATTTTCTTATTTTGTTTACTTTTATTCCTCTTAACTGCTTTCCCCCCTTTTTTTTTATCCCAAGTGTATTAATTTACAGCTTTACATATGATATTGATCAATGGCTGTCCAATGCCAATTATGATTTTTAATGACAAAAAAAGTGTCAACTCATTCCTACTTCCCCGTCCTGTGTTCTGTCTATCTCCTGAAACACATCAGCATGAGTCTGGACTAAAGATTAATGTAAATGTTGAAGCTTTGCAATCAGACTTATAATCAGGACGTCAGGAATTGTTGAGGACATGCACTTGCTGCCCCACATCTGGAGGTTCTGCTGTTGGGTTTTATTAAAATGCTCACTTTTTTCATGGCAGTTTGGCCTTAAAGGATATGGTGAATTTGACATGAGTTAGCACCTTCTTGCCTCTGTCTAAAGTTATGGTGAATGTGCTTCAGCAGCTTATTGCAATCAGCTTAACCCACTTCTTGACAAGGTTCAGGAATGTGCATGCTTTGACATCTTGATGACCTAACACTACAGTAAGACTAGCTCTAGATGGGTGTATGAGTGGGGAATTATCATCCAAGAATATATCACTTCATTCACAGCTTTTTTTCTTCTCAAATTCTGATATCTTTATGAGCACACCTATTCTTTGCTTTATGATGTAAAGTTGAGCTATTATTAACTTCTTCAGATGTACATTTTAACAGTAATATCTTGGATGATAACTCAACTTGGGAGTGAAAGGGACCCTGGCAAAAGGTCTCACTGTTCCATAAATTTTGTGTGCCACTTGGTGTTTTGCCTTTAAAGTAGTGGGTGGGTGTGTGAGCGCCCGGCCTAGGGCTCGGTTCAGCGGCTGTCTGGCCTAAGCTGCTCGCCACGCTCACACACCCTCCTCCATTCCCGCCCATTGTTGTCCATTCTAGAACTCTTGTTTTGCAACAGCATCAGAAAATGTGTCTTCCCTCATCTTAACCTTAACGTCATAGTCCCCAAACTGTATTGGTGAGAACTTTTGCTTGAGTGCCCAAGACCAAAGTTAGTCTGACTGAAGGGGGCAAATGTGCCACTAATTAACTTCTCGGTGCACTGCCACGGCCGTGCACCGAGGTGCGGCTAACCCAGGAACTGACACATTTTCTGATCACTGATGCAGGGTTAATGGCAGTAAGGTGAAGGTGAGGCTCTGAGCCAGGGAGTGTGTATAGTGAAGGTGGTGCCCCTTAGTCTCTAACCTTGGTCTCTCTCCCGGGCCTGCAGCCCTGCGGTGTCGCTAGCATCGGGGGCAGGCCTCCCTGGGGTCCCCTCCTCCCTGCTGGGGGCTGCTGGAGCCTCTGGGGGTGTGGCTGCTGCAGCTGCTGCTGCTGCAGCCACCTCTGGGGCGGTCATTGTCTCACTAACTCAGGGTGCAAACCCTGCCACTTTGACCCCCCTGGCTCCCTCAGCAGCATCCCAAGTAGGCACAGGGGGCCCTAGCTACAGCCCCGCTCCAGGTACCCCCATACACTCCATCGTTAACTTAAGTACCAGCACCAGCAGCAGCAGCAGCAGCAGCACAACCAACAACAGCAACAACAACAACAACAGCAACAACAACGGAAGCAGCAGTGGTGTCTCCTCTCCTTCTGAACCTACCTATGTTAATCTCTAGTCTGTGAGTCTTCCACTGTGCTGTGACCTGCTGTGACGGATGTTGAACCCTTATAAGGAGAGGAGCAGTTTTACCGCTAACACCACTTCTTTCTTTGCTAGTTCAATATCCATCACAAGCAGAGTAATCACGTGAGTGTCTTGTAGTGATTCATCTTGTTTTGTTTATTTTACAGGTTTTGTTTTGTTTGTATTATCCATTGTTATGCATGTGTACGTGTACCAAGGTAACATTTTCCATTAATGACTTTTCTTTCTTTCACTAATATGCTAACTTGAGTTAATAGACAAAGTCGTGTACGTACAGTGTATTAGCCACATGATTTTTTATGATTTTTTTGCTTTGATGCATGACATTTTTCTTTTTTTTTTACAGGATGTGGGCAGTAGCTGCATGAGTAGACATTTTTTTTGTTACCATGAGGCATGTACCTTTTATCCTCCTAAAAGTTTTGCTTTGGCCAGAGTGACTGAGTTGCCTCTTCCCTTCACAGGCGAAAGAAGAAGTGCATCCGGTACATGGAGGGCGAGGAAGGTGAGGACATGGCACCTGGATCGGCCGACAGTGTAGATGCCTCGCAGGAGAGTAACGACGAGGATGACCTTCAAGAGATGTCATCTCCATCAACCGCGATGGTGGGTGACCAGACTGCCACTTCGCCAGCTTCCTCCAGCCTCATGCCCTCTCCCGGGCCTTCCTTGGCATCACCGTCGGGGCCGCCATCGTTGCTCATGCAATCGCCAGCCTCCCTAGCCTCCCCACTAACGCCAGGGGAGGGCCCCCCACTACCCATCAACCAGGTGCCCCAAGTCCCGCATCCCCAACGGCCCCCTGTGGGCACCAATCCCCGTGACATTAACAACCCTCTTAGTGTAAACCAGTTGACTGGCCAGTGCGCTAGCAACAAGCCCGATACTGGGTCTCAAGACTCTTCGCATCCCGCCATGGTGAGCGTCACATGACCCACTGCAACCTTAGCCCCCAACACCCACAAGCTGTGCTGGACACGCCCGCCCCAACCCTCATACCCACACTGCGCCTTTCACCATGAAAAAGTGCTATAATGAATGCTTAATAATTTCTATCGAGTGTCGTTTCTGGTGGACAGTTGTTCGTCGGGTTTTCAGGACCAAAATTTTTCCCGCTAGGATGGGCCTGTGCCAGTACAGTCACCAATACCTCAGTGTCAAGAGTGTGGCTGAAGACAAAGACTTGTGGCCCCTGCTTGGCACCATCCCTGTATATAATGTTCCTTCACATCATGAATCAACCCTCCATTGTCTCACTCACAGCAGTGTTAGGTACTCCACTCTGAAGCTGCTAGGCCAGCCCTTCACTTTGTTCTATTCTGCAAATTTTTAAAAAAAAATTATGCAAGTTCTATAATGAATATTGCCGTATAAGTGATCACACACACACACACGCACACACGCACACACACACACACATACACACACACACACACACACACACACACACACACACACACACACACACACACACACACACACACACACACACACACACACACACACACACACACACACACACACACACATGGTAATTCATAACATCCTCTGCCTTAGTAATTGTGTGTATTTTTAGCCCAAACCTTGCCAGTGCTGAGGACTGAGTAGACAGTGGCCTGCCGGGAGGGATTGTCAAGGGACCATGGTAGCTGCTGGAAAGTTACTGCTACTTATGAAACTAAATATTTTAATATTCAAATATAATTTATTTGAATTTTTAAAATGCACAGTACAATAAAATATTTGATCATTTTGCTGCCCAGATACTACTAGTGCTGCTGCAGATATAACTACTACTACTACTACTACTACTACTACTACTACTACTACTACTACTACTACTACTACTACTACCCACCACCACCACCACTTTTTTTTTTTTTCACCCAGTGAACACCTTGAGCTGTGAACCAACCACTAACCACCAAGTGTGTCATTTACATCCAGCATTATCTTGCTTCACCACCACATGCCAACTGCTCTTCTGAATCTGCAGTACACCATGTATTTCCCTCCCTCCTCTGCTGTTTTCTGTGTAGATAGATTTCATGAATTTCTAAATCATCTGAGATATCATGTTGCACAACCAAAGTTCTCATATCTAAGACACCAGAACCTTCTGAAACTGAACACATCCAGAATTTAACTAAATTGAAATACAGTATTCACTTTCTGATGCTGCAGTAAATGTACATTGCAACAAAATGGCTTCATATTGTATGGCAGCTAAGATATTTTACCTGAGCACCAAACAACACACATGTATTATTCTGACTGACTATTTACAGAGTTGTAAAAACACTAAAAGACTCAGAGGATCCAACAATGATGTCATGAATTATCATCATTGTCATCATCATTCTTGACATTTTCTATCCTTTTAAGAGTCACCTATAAGAAATGATTGTGCAGAAATGTTTCAACATGCATCTTCATGTATGATTCATCACCATGCTACATCACATATTCTTTTCACATACTTGCCTATCACTCTCCACTCTGTAACTGCATCAAATATAAGTCTCCCTCTTTCACTTGTGGCCCTTTCCTCATATGACTTTCACTTCATATATGCACACAAACACTCCTTCCACTCTAATTGAATTGTGTATTGTTTGCTATCTTCATTGAAGCCATTTCATGCCATCTGGGATGTGCTCCAACCCATTAAGTAACATTGGACACACTTGCCACATACCTATAAAAATGTGATCATTTTACATCCAAATGAAACTTGAATCTTATAACAAGTGCACATTGTTGAAAAATAAAGGAAAATTACATAAGTGATTGGAATATTACTTTTAGCTGCCAAAGATTCATGCAGATTGCCATGCACATACTGGCAAGCTAGAGGGCAGCATCTACCAGACCTCAGAAATGGCAAGGTCTATTCAAGAAAGATTAAAGTCATGTGCTGGATGTGTGCAGTTTCAAGAATTAGTGAAAATCTTCTGGCATCTTTAAGCTAGCAACAGACAATGATTTGCATAGCAGTTATCAATTATTTGTTTTCGGTTCCTCGGCGTCTGTACTTGTGTGTGTTCCCTCAAAGACCGAGTGGAAGCCCAGCACATGTCAGCAAGGCAGCTGAGCCAAGCTGATGTGCTATCCTGCCTCACTGCTGCCATCATTATTATAATTATTTTAGGTGTTTGTTTTTTGCTGTTGATTTTTTATATGTGTTCTAAGTGTTGTAAGACACCTCAACATTTCTTTTCCCTGAATGCTACAAGTGTATCCATTCTTCCCACCTCTGAGTGTCGAAAATACATACAACAGTATACACACTTACTTGAAAATTTATCACTTTAAAACTGCAACCAATATGGCTCCTTGTTTTGTCAGAGAATATAAGTGATATATTTACCTAACTAACTTGTTTGAAGTACAACATTTATGGCATTAATATATTTTTTTCTTTAGTGTGTGTGTGTGTGTGTGTGTGCGTGCGTGCGTGCGTGTGCGTGTGTGTGTGTGCATGTGTGCATGTGTGTACGTGTACATGTGTGTGTGTGTGTGTGTGTGTGTGTATAGGCAAGGTACAAAACTAATTCTTCTTTACAATGAAATTGTAAAAAAATGTCAGTAATGTTTTCCTTTGAATTGGTGTCTGTGGTATGTGGCATGATTAGTGAGGTGCAGCCAGTGTGGTGTCCTGCCAGCCTGGATGGAGGATCCCTGAGCCTCTTGTTGTCACTTCTCCTTGATCAGCTCTTCAGTCATACAGGTGTCATAGGGGTGACTGCTGCTGCTGTTACTTATTATTCAAAATGACATATGTATGCTGATTCTTAACTCAAAATATCAAAATGGATCACAGTACATATTTAAAAATTTTCAAGTAAAAAAGTATTCAGACTTTGCAGATTTTTTGTAGGTTAGCACTGTGCCACTCACAATCTAATGTCACAGGAAAACCAAGGGCTGTGTCAACTTGATCAGTCATATTCATAATGAAAAACTTGTCTTGGTCACAAAATCCATAATTTGGCCTGAGCTCAGACAGGAAGAAGCTTTTGTATAGCTCATGACTGTGCTCACAAGCAACCTGTTCTGTAATCTATGCAGCAGCAGATCAACAAGATGGGAAAGGTTGTTGTACATTTACACAATAATTACAGTATAAAATGTATTGTTCAAGCAATTTTTAAAGGGTAAGTGAGTATGTGTACAGTCAGCAACATAAAGGGGCCAAGAATTGAAGAGGGTATTGTGTCTGCTGCTGCTGAGTTACATTGTGATGCACAATGCTGGCAAGAGAAAACAGAAATGCAGGGCATTACCACCAGGCTGTCAAACCAAATATTCTTATGTACCATCAGAATAAGGAATTTTCTCACTTCCAGACTGTCAACCAACACAACAGAGGAACATTGATAACACAAATAATGTACTATTTTGATCTTTATATGTTTGATGAGTGAGTGTACTGATCTGCACCACTTCAGGACAAAATATGTAACTGAATACATATTGTGTAATTGCATTTTTAGATATGATATATTGAGACACCATATAAAAGCATGTGCTAGTGCCTCACGTACCAACACCAGTCACTGCTGCGGGTGCATACCCTGTGGCTGTCTCAGCAGTCACCCAGCTGGCACTGGCTAAATCTTCTCACCACCTAAGAAGAAAGAACAGGGACAGGGATTGTCTGACTACACTATCTTGTCATTCACCTTTACAAAATGTCTTTCCATCCCAGTGATGTATTTTATTTTTAAGGGGACACTGAACTTCAAATAAATGTAAAGTATCAATTGTAAAATTTTTGTAAAAAATCTACTTTTTATCATTTGTAGTGGCAGATGTGAATCCTCAAGCATATTGTGTGTGTGTGTGTGTGTGTGTGTGTGTGTGTGTGTGTGTGTGTGTGTGTGTGTGTGTGTGTGTGTGTGAATGAGTGTCTGTTTGTAAGAGAAATCTTATACTTCTTTGGGTCTTCAAGTTCCTTGCCTTCACCACCTTTGTGTAATCAATGCAATCAGATGAGGATTGTATCCAAATCATCAGATCCCTCCTTCCCATTATCACTTGTGTGGTGAATGCAGTACATAATTACTACCTGAATCATCTGATAAGTCTGAGTGAATCTTGTAGCCCAGCCACTCATTTTTCTACCATCAGAGGATCCTCTTAAAATGTTTATCTTGTGGTGCAGTTCAGTCCCAGTAAAAAAAATTTATAAGTGGGATTTCTGTGGGCAAAAGAAAAGTGGCTGCGAGCACCACACATCCAGGTCCTTCCCTTCATGTTGGAGCTGCTGAGCCACCCACTCCTCGGTGTTGCCTGTAGGAGGCTGATGCTGGCTGCCACTCAGAGCTTGTGCAGACTTGATGACAAAATGTTTTGCATTATAAAGGTCTCTTAGAAATCACAATTCCTCGTGTATAGTACAGGATTTTGTATGTGAGGGATATGTAAGCTTTTTTGCAGGATTTCCATTTTTTACTCCAGTTTTAGAAACTTTCACCAGTGATAATGATAATGATGATGGCAGTGTTGCAGACTCAATGTAAATTCAGTATATGTTATTCAATCAGCACAAACTTTTGCAAAAGGAAAAGGAATGTCTGCTGAGTTGGCAACACTGTTATAGAGTTAATTAATGAAGCTCCGACTAGCTGAGGGTGGCCTCCTTGGGTCCCCAACCTTGTCCCTAACACATTGTCCAGAACAGTCCAGTAATGGCACCTTCTTCCTTCATCACATTTATTATGTTTGCTTCATACTAACAAGGTTAAAAATACCACTTGTTCAACATGTACAATCTGGAAGAAAAGTTATGCTGCCATCAGAGTCCTGTGAAGGTTCAAATTTAACATGTGTATTACTTTGGTTGTTTCAAATGTTATCTTTTATGTTATACATGAAAAAAAAAACTGCAATGTATCTACACTTTATTGTGTGCTGCTCTTCATTTAAGAGTTAGTGACTTCAAAAGATAGGTAACACCTGTCTTTCTTCTTCTGAGCTTTATGCTTACATGTTCCGATCTTGCTTTTGTCTCTACTCTTACTTGTTCCTTTCTTCCTAATCCTTGTCCTTTTAAGGGGCTGAATGCTGCAGTTATCCAATAAGATTCAACATGTAAATGATTTGTTAGATATTCCAGCCTCACTGGACTGCCATGCTGTGAGTGAAATAGCTAACTCCATTTACACTTAAGAAGATTTGTATGACCTTGACTAATTTATGTTCCCAACATTTTTAATTCCTTTTCAACAATCCTCAAATAATCAATAACCATACATGCATGTCATTTCCTGCCTTCCAGCATTGTGGAAACACAGAAATTGACATAAAAGTGGAATTAATTGACTGGAGAGGCTTTTACCAGAGATCTAATCTCCATCAGGATATTCAGAAAGAAGTCCAACATTTGCACCAGTCTTATCATTGCCATGCCCTAAGTGGGTTTGAGTCAGCCGAAACCGTAGTGACCTTGTCATTACGCAGTTATTGTCTTTCAAAAATATGCATTCAGCTAATGTAAGGCAGATCAGCACACCAAAACTATCTGTTGTACAAAGTGATAGTTAGCTCATCCACTTGTGAACACAAACCATCTTCCAGTTTATATCATGGCTAGCAAAACTCAACTGTTTTTGTCTTCATCATCCCTCCTCCTCCTCCTCCTCCTCCTCTTCTCAGCGATGCCTTTGTATGTCACTGCATTCTTGTTCCTCGTCAGTCCATTCGTGCATAGAGCCTTAGCCAGATATTCCCAGATACTTTGTTTATTTACTTATTTATTTTCTGTAGTTCATGTAACACTACATACCACATTTTGCAAATATCTTCCCTTGACTCCCCCTACAAAGCAAGTTCACCATAATCTCTCTGTCTGCGTGTGTATGTTGTTGTAACATATTCCTCTGTCTGGGTAATTAACAGACAAAATATTCTAAAGGGGAAAAACAAAATAAAGAACAAAAATATCTAATTTTTTTTTACTCAGCCACCGTAACTCTAGTACTAGTCTCGCTCTGTCCACACTTGCACATACCCACGCACACACAACTCGCTGGCTTGGTGGTAACTTTCTTGCCGGTCACTTGGCAGGCATAAATTTGCGACCTGTACAGATTGTGAAGGTTTTTACTGATAACTAATTGCTGCCCCTCTTGAACAAGCTTTGTGCGTGTGTGGGTGGGTGTGCATGTCTTTTCCATTGATCAAACTGTATGAGCTTTAAGCTCTATCCAGGAGGATAAAGCTGTGACTCTAAACACAATGGGTGATCTTTAATTAAGACCGTGGCGACTTACACACACACACACACACACACACACACACACACACCATCCTTCCATCCTTCCCAAACATAATCAATTCTCCCTTTATTGTTGTAGCATTCTTTTGATTCCTTGATACCCCACCCAAACCCCCGATACACCCACTGCTCCCATCCTCCATCAGCCCACCAGCCCTCACTCTCAGCCCCAACATGTCCCCCGCCACCCAAGGCTTCGGAGCTTCATGAATCCAATCGGCGACACACGAGAACGACTTCGCCCTTGGAGAGGGACACACACACACTCACCTCACACGGGGCATAGCAGGGGAAGGTGGCACGGTTTCGGGGGCGGGGTGGGGACGGGGGCGTTCTAAAGATCCCCTAACCCTCCCCCCTCCTCCGATGTGCGGATATATAACAAATAATAATAATAATAATAATAATAATAATAACAAATAATAATAATATTAATGATAATAAATAAATAATAATACTATGTCAAGAATGTTCACCTTAGCGTTTCTCATTCCCTAGGTCAAGTGGTGAGTTTTGTGTGATGTTGGTGTTGAGTATTGTACATATGACTGAATGTTATCGGTTTTTCATTTCATTTTTTTTTTCTATCATCATTATATTTCTCTTTTTTCACTGTTTCGAACTAGAAGGCTGTTGTATCTTTCCATAAGCAGTCCATGTAGCTGTGGATGTGATTTGTTCTCTCACTGTGCCAATTTGCCTGCGGTCCCAGCCGGTCATAAATAAAATAAGAAAAATGAAAAAAAAAAAAAAAAACACTGGCCCCAGGTTCTTAATGTAAATATGGTAATATATTAGCTAGTATTCTATTCCAAGAGAATCGTAATTGCCGGACAATCATCATTCACACGTCAGTCTGTCTCACTCGGACATTCTGATTCATGTTTCCGTTGTATTTTTGTAAACCTCCCCCGCCCCCCTCAGTTCCTCCACGACCACCGTCTTGTAAGGAGCATTGTCACACTTGTTGAAGTCGGAGATGCGATGTACAGAAAAAAAAGGAATCTAGAGAAATTGTTCATGTAAATAGTATGTAGTAAATAAATCAATTTCATAAGAGCAGATGTTTTATGAATTTTCCACTCAAAACACACGAGCAGGTCCAGCAGTTCGCCAATCCAGCTTCATGTCACCCTATTACCCCACCCGTCCGTTCCTCTACGCCTCGCCCCGCCCTGACCTCTTTCATTCCCTCACCTGCCTTTCTCTTCTGTTTAGCGATTCTGCTTGTTTGCATATGTAAATCATCATAATCAGCTCAGCTAACTTTGCAGACACTTAATTTTTAGTCAAGAATACACATGCGTATCGGAATCACCGAATCATGAAATTGTTGCATTTAACTCGATCAATTTCTGAAACCGACTGAACCATGCGAGTGAACAGCTGCTGTTGGTTCACATCGCGACAGATCCGGACTAGTAAGCTCCTTGTAAGCTTCTTAGAGGTAGTAACAGCCAAACCAGGAAAGATGGATGTGTAATCGCAGAGTTCATCAATGCCATTTTCATTGTCGGTAAATGATGGCAGTCGACGGACGATTATTGTGGGGGTTATTGGTGGGTGCAAAGGAAAATCTGGAGTTGGCGAATTGGATTGTGGTGAAGTCTGGCCGATGGTCAGGGAGCTCCGCCATCAGTCTCATCATCCCTTCAGTACCGGGACACATTTTTATTGATTTGTGTACGATTAGACCATTTTATTGACATTAAAAATGGTCTATTGAGGTCAGAAGATTAATGTCCAAAGTCTTCACTATTTCAATCCCCACATAAGTTTCTGAAGCTGTATAAAATCAGCAAATAGTAAACGGAATAAATATGGAAATGCATCATAGTACTGAAGGGATTAATGACGTCATTCGTAGACCGAAATTATATATCTTCCGTTTCTGCTATTTCAGTAACGTGCAGCAATCTGCCAATATCATTTAATATATATATGATGAGTAGAATGGAAGATAAATGGGATAAGGTAACAATTATACTATTATAAAGTCTTGCACCCTTGTAAAAATGTGAAAATTATAATTGTCATATTTCCTATTAACTCTTTCTTCCTTCCATTTTACTTTCTCTTTGGTTAACGAGCTTAGAGGGGGGAGTGGGATGTTTTTTAGATTTAAAGCTTTGGAGGTTATAACGACGCAATGCTCGAAACTTAATTGTTAATGAGGTATTAATAGATCGAGACAGTTTCATTGCATCCGAACAGCTTTTTCTGATGCAGTAACGCTTCTTGTCAGTTTCGCGTTAGTCGCCGTTGAGGTAAGTCTCCCTCGTTCACACAATTTTGAGGGAATAAGGAAGGACAGAATACCACGACTAATAATCTAGTATTTAGATAGATTTAGTCTTGCACTACCCTACACCGCAACGCATAGGGATCGTATTTGGAAACGCTTCCCGCCGCACCTCCACTTCGTTCCAAAGGCTTTCACTAAAGAGACACAGAGACATTGATATCAAGCAGCTTTTATAGTTCTAGTGACAAATAAACAAAGTTTTTACATTAACAAGAGAACAGATAGTTTTGAAGATCTGTCTAATCATATGTAATATTTGAAAAACAGTTGAGCAGATTTTTCCTGAAATGGGTCTAGATGTTAAATAGCAGTTGCAAGATTGTTGTGAGGCAGGGGATTGCATAGCAGGAGTTCCAAAATTGTGTAGCTGTTAGGAAATTGTTTTGCGACACTCAGGAATATAACTAAGGTACAATTAAGATTGCTACGTGGCAGCTGGAAGACTGGTATGTGGTGGCGGCGAGAATATACAGATGGCTACACGATGGTCTGATTGCTACACGCCTGTGGTTGTACGGTTGTGTGGTGGTGGTGGTGATGGCGATGGCTGTTGGAGTGTTGCGTGACGGTGGTGGTGGTGGTGGTGGTTGGACTGCTGCATGGTAGTGGTGATGGTGGTGGTGGTGGCGATGATTGGAGTGTTGCGTAGTGATATTGATGATGGTGATGGTGGTGGTGGTGGTAATGGTGGTGATGGTTGGACTGCTGCGTGGTGGTGGTGATGGTGGTGGTGGTGGTAATGGTGATGGTGGTGATGGACTGCTGCGTGGTGGTGGTGGTGATGGTGGTGATGGTTGGACTGCTGCGTGGTGGTGGTGGTGGTGGTGGTGATGGTGGACGGATAATCTTACCAATAGGACCTCCTAACGAAGCAGTAAAATATTCACATTTAGTGATAAAGTATTTAATGCACAATACGTTTCTTGTGGTTTTACTTTGGGGACGGCCTTAGTGTGTCGTACACAAGCCTTCAAATGTGCAGTGTTCGGAGAGTTTTCTCAAGTCCAGCAAGCTGCGGCGAGCCACGGAGCTCAATCACACTCGGAAATGAGCAGTACACTGACTTGCATTTGTTTATAGCTGGGGCTTGTGGGTAACTGCTGAATAGGATTCTTATTGTGTCTATAGTTCTTTTGTCCAATGACAAGGTTAGGTTAGGTTTATTTTAGGGTTAGGTTAGTGTTGTAGGCAGGGTCGGGGGGGCGCAGTCCCCCCTGCTAGGTTAGGTTAGGTTAGGTTTATGTTAGGGTTAGGTTAGTGTCCTACAGGGGGAGGGTTATGTGAAACTTCCTTATACGAGTATTTAGGGATATTTTCCAACATTTGGGGAAATTTCCCTAGATTTTTCAAATTCCATATATCACTCAAATATGCCTCCCCCCCCCCCTAAAACCCCCGATTCCCCACAGGCCCCCAAGCTTGCTGGGACTGGGGAGGGATGACATAAGAATATACAAGGAGGTGCTATTGGTAAGATTTACCGGACAGGGACAAAATTAATGTCTTGAAATCTTCGTCTTGAATGAAGTCAAGTCATAGGAAGTTGAATATACAGACACAGGCAGGAGTTACAGAATTTACCAGAGAAAGGTATGAAAGACTGAGAGTGCTGGTTATTTCTTGCGTTAGAGAGTTCATCAGAATTGGGGTGAGAGGAAGAAGAAAGCGTTGTGCAATGAGTCCGCAGGAGTAGGGGAGGCAAGCAGTTAGCAAGATCAGTAGAGCAGTTAGCATGAAAACGGCGATAAAAGATAGGCAAAGGATGCAACATTCCGGCAGTGAGAAAAAAGCTGAAGACAGTCAGAGGAGGAAAATTGATAAGACGAAAAGCTTTTGATTCACTTTATCTCATAAAGCTGTGTGAGTGGAACACCCCCCCCGTCCTTCAACATGCGAAGATTACTCCATACAAGAACGGATAAGGCCCTTGTACAGAGTTAGCAGTTGGGAAGCGAAAAAAAATTGGAGACGCCTCAGAGCACCAAACTTCATAGAAGCTGTTTTAGCAACAGATGAGATGTGAAGTTTCCAATTTAGATTATGAGTAAAGGATGGGCCGAGGATATTCAGTGTAGAAGAGGGGAACAGTTGAGTGTCATTGAAGAAGAGGGGATAGTTGTCTGGAAGGTTGTGTCAAGTAGATAAATGAAGGAATTGAGTTTTGGAGGCATTGAACACTACTAAGTTTTCCCTGCCCCGATCAGAAATTTTAGAAATATCGGAAGTTAAGTGTTCTGTGGCGTTCCTGCTTGACCTGTTGATTTCCTGAAGGATTGGTCGTCTCTGAAAAGACGTTGAAAAGTGTAGGGTGGAATCATCAGCGTAGGGCAAGAAGTTTGGTTAAGATCATTAATGAATACTAAGAAGAGAGTGGGTGACAGGACAGAATGCTGAGGAACACCACTCTTGACAGATCAGTGGCCGTCTACCACAGCAGCAATAGAACAGTCGGCGAGCAAACTTGCTATAAAGCGGCAAAGAGCCGTAGGAGCGTAGTTTTGAGATAAAAGCTTTGAGTAAGACTCTATCAAAAGTTTTTGATATGTCCAACGCAACAGTAAAAGTTTCACCAAAATCTCTAAAAGAGGATGACCAAGACTAGATAAGGAAAGCATGAAGATCACCAGTAGAGCGGCTCTAATAGAAGCCATACTGGCGATCAGATAGAAGATTGTGAAATGACAAATGTTTAAGAATCTCCCTATTGAAGATAGATTTAAAAACTTTAAACAAACAAGAGATTAAAGCTATAGGACGATAGTTTGAAAGATTAGAACGTTCACCCTTTTTAGGAACAGGTTGAATGCAGGCAAACTTCAAGCAAGAAGGAAAGGTAGAAGTTGATAGACAGAGTTTGAAGAGTTTGGCCAGGCAAGGTGCAAGCACGGAAGCAATTTTTTTTAGAACGATAGGAGGGACCCCATCAGGTCCATAGCCTTCCGAGGATTTAGGCCAGCGAGAGCATGGGAAACATCATTACGAAGAATTTTAATTGATGGCATGAAACAGTCAGAGCGAGGAGGAGAGGAGGAACCATTCCAGAATCATCCAAGGTAGAGTTATCAGAAAAGGTTTGAGAAAAGACTTCATGTTTCGAGGCAGATGAGATGGCAGTGCCATCAGGATAAAATAAGGAAGGGAAAGGTGAAGAAGTAAAGTTACTGGAGATGCTTTTGGCCAGATGCCAGAAGTCTCCAAGGGAGTTTGAGTTTGAAAGATTTTTATATTTTCTATTTATGAAGGAGTGTTTGGCGAGTTGAACAGTCTTGGCATGATTCCGGTCAGAAATATAGAGAATAGGCTGAGTTAAACTAGGGTTTAGAAGGCTTAGGTTGAGAAAAAGAATGAGGAATGTACGTCTCCATGCTAGACACTATCATCTCTGTTATACGTTAAACACACAGAGATGGGTCTCTGACACGGAAAACGGTAATCATCCCAGGGAAAATCAGCATAATACCTCCTCAGGTTCTCCCCAACTGGTAGGCTAGAGGCTAAACGCCAGAGGCACCTCCGCCTTAGAGGATCCTATAAAGGGAATGAAGAAATAGGAAAAGATACAGATGTGAGGTTGTGATCGGAGGAGCCCAACGGAAAAGATAAGGTAATAGCATAAGCAGAAGGATTAGAGGTAAGGAAAAAATCAAGAATAATGGGCGTATCTCCAAGACGGGCAGGAATACGAGTACGAGTAGAGTGTTGCACCAGTTCTTTTAGGTCATGTAAGATATCAAAGTTGAAGGCTAGTTCACCAGGATGGTTAGTGAAGGGAAAGGAAAGCCAAAGCTGGTGGTGAACATTGAAATCTCCAAAGACGGAGATTTCTGCGAAAGGATAGAGAGACAGAATATACTCCACTTTGGAAGTTGAATAGTCAAAGATTTTATTATAGTCAGAGGAGTTACGGGAGAGATAGGCAGAACGGATAAATTTAGTTAGTGACACCAGATGGTGAAAAACTCGGAAGATTCAAGAGCTTGGGCACGAGAGCAAGTTAAGTTGTTGCGCAAATAGACGCAACATCCAGCTTTGGAACAAAAATGAGGATAGAGAAAGTAGGAGGGAATAGAAAAGGGGTTATCGTCAGTTGCCTCAGACACCCTGTTTCGGTGAGGAAAAGATGAGATTTTGCTAAGGAGAGGTGGTGTTCTACAGGCTGAAAATTAGATCTAAGACCGCGAATGTTGCAGAAGTTAATGAAGAAAACTTGAGGGAGGTGTCAAGACACCTTGGGTTGAAACCAATACTTGTAGAGCAATCCGACCTGGGGACGTTTATAGTCAACTCCCCAGAAAGGGACTCCGAGGCTGATGTAGGAGTGAAGTGAAGTGAAGTGAAGTGAAGTGATGTGAAGTGAAGTGAAGTGTGTGTTGTGTGTGTTGTGTGTGTGTGTGTGTGTGTGTGTGTGTGTGTGTGTGTGTGTGTGTGTGTGTGTGTGTGTGTGTGTGTGTGTGTGTGTGTGTTGTGTGTGTGTGTCTGTGTTGTGTGTGTGTGTGTGTGTGTGTGTGTGTGTGTGTGTGTGTGTGTGTGTGTGTGTAGGAAGCAATTGTAGTTTTGTGTGAAGGGGAAGAGTTATCTTCAGATGGCAGGTTGTGACTGCCCCCTTGAGTTGTGGGACACAAAGGGAAATGTTCAGCGAGTTCACAGCTAGCTTTGATGGTGAGTTCACAGCACCCCCTGAATTGATCCAGACCAGAACTGGGCAGAACTGGATCGGTCCAGATCAGAACTAGTGTTATTCGACCTCACCGTGAATAAATGACCGTTTCAGTATGTCTACTACCTCCTCTTGTAGATGGTGGTGATAGTGATGGTGGTGGTGATGGCAGTGATGGTGATGGTAGTAGTGGTGAGGGTGGTGGTGGTGGTAGTGATGATGATGGTGATGGTTGGATTGCTATGTGGTGGTGGTGGTGATAATGATGATGGTGGTGGTGGTGGTGGTGGTGGTGGTGATGATGATGGTGGTGATGGTTGGATTGCTGCGGTGGTGGTGGTGGTGATGGTTGTGGTGATGATGATGATGGTGATAGTGATGGTAATGGTGGTGGTGGTGGTGAGGGTGATAATAATAATAATGATAATAATAATAAGAGTAATAATAATAAATACTTTATTTAGTAAATTTGTAATGATACATACAAATAGAAACTCTTTGTGGATCCAGATCATTCAAAGTTAGTTACAACACGCATACAGTACAACACACAATAAAGTATCTGTGACAAGGTAAGGTCCAAGACTAAAATGATATACACTACACTATTTTAAAAACACCATGCTGTAAATTTATCATGCATCAGAATCGAAATCACAATGGAAGCAATAATTTTTCCTTTTTGCATGGACATAATTATACAATTTAATGCTAACTGGTACAAATGAATTCTTATATCTAGATGTTTTCTGTGAAGGCAAACCCAATCTTTTTCCAGATCTTAAGAACACGTAGTTATCATTGCCAGGATGGGTATTGTCGTTCATTATTTTCCTATATAGTTGTACACAATACATTTCTAGAATATAGGTCATCTCTTATAGAACATAGCAAGAATAGTATTTTCAACTTTTAGATTTCTTAAAATTCTCAGAAAGTGAATTCTCTGCATACATTTGCCATACACCTTTTTTTTGTGTTTACATCACCAGTTATTTTATCATCAATTTGCACCCCTGAATATGTATTTATAATCATGTACAATTTCTACCTGTTCCTCTTTAATTGCAAGATTTTGAGTACACCTCTCCCTCTTACGAAAATCGATTAACATTTCCTTTGTCTTTTTTACATTTAAATTCAAATAATTATCATCGCACCATTTAACAAAATTATTTACCTTTTTTTTTTATACCATGTGGGCTTTTCACGGGAATTTATGGGATAAAGGGGATACTTTTTAGGGTACCTCCTATCTCAAAGCCCACCCGCTAGGAAACCGTTGCCCTGAGTGAGGAAGCCCAACCTGCACTCAGACTGTGGACAGGATTCGAACCCGTGCGCTTGGAGACCCCTCGGACCCCAAAGCACGCATGGTTCCACTGTACTTGAGAACGGTATTCACTTTCATTACCATCTGTTATTTTTCCAATGATCACAGCGTCATCAGTGTATTTAATTAATGAACAGTTTTCATATTCACTAGTGCAATCATTGGTAAAGAGAGAAAATAAAAGGGGCGAAAGAACACAGCCTGCGGGGCACCAGTGTTTGTGACAATATATTATATCTGATGGTGGTGATGGTTGGACTGATTCGTGGTGCTGGTGACAGTGGTGATGATGGTGGTGGTGGTGGTGGTGGTGGTGGTGGTGATGATGATGGTGGTGGTAGTGATGGTTGGACTGCTGCGTGGTGGTGGTGGTGGTGGTGGTGGTGGTGATGATGGGTGGTGGTAGTGATGGTTGGACTGCTGCGTGGTGGTGGTTGTGGTGGTGGTGATAGTTGGACTGCTGCATGGTGGTGGTGGTGGTGGTGATGGTTGGAGTGCTGCATGATGGTGGTGGTGGTGGTGTGTGGTGGTGATGGTGGTGGTGGTGGTGGTGATGGTGGTGGTGGTGGTGGTGATGGTGGTGGTGATGATGCGTGATGATGATGATGGTTGGACTGATGCGTGGGGGTGGTGGTGGTGGTTGTGGTGGTGGTGATAGTTGGACTGCTGCATGGTGGTGGTGGTGGTGATGGTTGGAGTGCTGCATGGTGGTGGTGGTGGTGGTGGTGGTGGTGGTGGTGATGGTGATGATGATGGTTGGACTGATGCGTGGTGGTGGTGGTGGTGGTTGTGGTGGTGGTGATACTGTGCATGGTGGTGGTGGTGGTGATGGTGGAGTGCTGCATGGGTGGTGGTGGTGGTGGTGGTGGTGGAGTGGTGGTGGTGATGGTGGTGATGGTGATGGTGGTGGTGGTGGTGGTGGTGATGGTGATGGTGGTGGTGGTGGTGGTTGGACTGATGCGTGGGGGTGGTGGTGGTGTTGTAGTTGTGATGGTGGTGGTTGTGGTGGTGATGGTGGTGGTGGTGATGGTGGTGGTGGTGATGGTGGTGGTGGTGGTGGTGGTGGTGATGGTGGTGGTGGTGATGGTGGTGGTGGTGGTGATGGTGATGGTGGTGGTGGTGGTTGGACTGATGCGTGGTGGTGGTGGTGTTGTAGTTGTGATGGTGGTGGTTGTGGTGGTGGTGGTGGTGATGGTGGTGGTGGTGGTGGTGATGGTGATGGTGGTGTTGGTGGTGGTGATGATGATGATAATGATAATGATGATGATGATGATGGTGGTGGTGGTGGTTGGACTGATGCGTGGTGGTGGTGGTGTTGTGATGGTGGTGGTTGTGGTGGTGGTGGTGGTGGTGGTGATGGTGGTGGTGGTGGTGGTGATGGTGGTGTTGGTGGTGATGATGATGATGATGATGATGATGATGGTGGTGATGGTTGGACTGCTGCGTGGTGTGGTTGGTGGTGGTGGTGTGGTGGTGGTGGTGGTGGTGATGATGATGATAATGATGATGGTGGTGATGGTTGGACTGCTGCGTGGTGGTAGTGGTGGTGGTGGTGGTTGTGGTTGTGATGGTGGTGGTGGTGGTGGTGGTGGTGATGATAATGATGATGGTGGTGATGGTTGGACTGCTGCGTGGTGGTAGTGGTGGGGGTGGTGGTGGTTGTGGTTGTGGTTGTGATGGTGGTGGTGTTGGTGGTGGTGGTGATGATAATGATGATGGTGGTGATGGTTGAACTGCTGCGTGGTGGTAGTGGTGGGAGTGGTGGTGGTTGTGATGGTGGTGGTGTTGGTGGTGGTGATGATGATGATGATGATGGTGATGGTTGGACTGCTGCGTGGTGGTAGTGGTGGGAGTGGTGGTGGTTGTAGTGGTGGTTGTGATGGTGGTGGTGGTGGTGGTGATGATAATGATGATGGTGGTGATGGTTGGACTGCTGCGTGGTGGTAGTGGTGGGAGTGGTGGTGGTTGTGGTGGTGGTTGTGATGGTGGTGGTGTTGGTGGTGGTGGTGATGATGATGATGGTGGTGATGATGGTTGGACTGCTGCGTGGTGGTAGTGGTGGTGGTGGTTGTGGTTGTGATGGTGGTGGTGTTGGTGGTGGTGGTGATGATGATGATGGTGGTGGTGATGGTTGGACTGCTGCGTGGTGGTGGTCAATGGTGGACTAACCATTAAGCAACACTAGGGGGTTGCCTAGGATCCCAAGTTTCTGGGGTCCCATGAAACTCCTCATACACTTATGGTTAATAAAGGTTTTATTATTTGCACACATTATTTAGGTTTTTGATTAAAATCCATTTGCTAAAATGCCAGCAGAACGATTATCCTATTAAACGTGTCTTGGGACCCCCTATGGATGCATAAAGAAAACTGGGAGGGCCCCTCCCTTTAAACATCGTTACTGGCCCAGAATTTCACAATTGGTGCATCCTTAGAATAAAACGTGCGGGGAGGGGATGGTGCTGGTGGTGGTGGTGATGGTGGTGATGGTTGGACTGCTGTGTGGTGGTGGTGTTGGTGGTGGTGATGATAGTGAAGATGGTTGGACTGCTGCGTGGTGATGGTGGTGGTGATGATAGTGATGATGGTTGGACTGTTGCGTGGTGGTGGTGATGGTGGTGGTGGTGGTGATGATTGGACTGCTGCGTGGTGGTGGTGGTGATGGTGGTGGTGATGATTGGACTGCTGCGTGGTGGTGGTGGTGATCATTGGACTGCTGCGTGGTGGTGGTGGTGATGGTGGTGGTGGTGATTGGACTGCTGCGTGGGGATGGTGGTGGTGGTGGTGGTAATGATTGGACTGCTGCGTGGGGGTGGTGGTGGTGGTGATGATGATTGGACTGCTGTGTGGTGGTGGTGGTGGTGGTGGTAGTGGTGATGATTGGACTGCTGCGTGGTGGTGGTGGTGGTGGTTGGACTACTGCGTTGTGGTGATGGTGCTGGTGGAGGTGGTGATGGTTGGACTGCTGCGTTGTGGTGATGGTGATGGTGGTGGTGATGATGGTTGGACTGCTACGTTGTGGTGATGGTGTTGGTGGTGGTGGTGGTGATGGTTGGACTGTTGCGTTGTGGTGATGGTGATGGTGGTGGTGGTGGTGGTGGTTGGGCTGCTGCGTGATGGTGATGGTGGTGGTGGTGGTTGGACTGCTGCGTGATGATGGTGGTGATGGTGGTTGAGGTTATTGGATTGTTGTGTGGTGTTTTGCCATGCAATGGTTGGTGGTAGGATTGTTGCATGATGGTGATGGTGAGTGGATTGTTGTGTTGCGAAGTGATGCGTGGCCGTTCAAAGATGTAATGTAGCTACTGGCTGTTGTTTGTGGCATTTAAGTAGTAGATGAAAGCATTTAAATTGTTTTGACGGTTCCCACATGTTCGTATTTTTCTTTAGCTTGACAGGCGACTGTGAAATATTGAACAAAGTTGAATGTTTTAAGTTATCAGTCAATTTTTGCTTTGTAAAAAAAATACCCCTGTTATGTGGACCGAGTTCTATTCATAAAGTAAAAAAATACAAATGGTTTAATAACGCAATCCACTGCCTCAAAGTTTGGTACGGAGACGTGGATGATGGTGATCGCTTATTCTCGAGTAATTCTGGCTATATTAAACGCTGTGATCCCGGGGCTGACAGCACTAAAAGTTATTAATAATTTTTATTTTTAATTTTTTCATGACAAACTAGTAGTTTCCTTAGGAACACTTTTTTCAATCTTGTCAAACAAATATAATGTTCATCTAGTCTATATTGCAATACAGTTATCAAGAGCAGCTCATATATATTCTTTAACATGTTTTTTTTATTATATGATACATAGGGTTAGATCCCTTTTCATAATCTTGCTGTATATGTTTGTATCATAAATTATATGTCTATAGTGGTGCTTTATTGTGTTCATTCGTTTGTGCGCATTTCGTACGTATGTTGTTGATGACGTGATTTCTGCCTTCCAAGGAGGCGCAGCCAGTGTAAGGAGCTAGTCGTACTCCAGCATTGACGTTCCCGGCCACCACCTCTTCTTTGCCTAGGACTATTGTGTGGCACTGTCCCCGAGAAAGCGTCCCGCGCGCGGTGACTGTGTATGCTGGAGTGCCTGGGGGTATCTGACAACCAGTCAAGTAAGTTAGTGTGTGTTTATAGGTATGTTAAACGTTATGGTAGGCATTGGAATTGTATATGTAATGTATTTGATGGTTATATTGCCCATGTTATAGTGTTTGGATTTGTTGGGTGGTGTCGGATAAGCTGGGAGGTGGTGGTTGGTTCTCTCTCTCTCTCTCTCTCTCTCTAGTGTGTGTGTGTGTGTGTGTCCTATATTCATCTATATATTGTTATGTTCAGAAAATTAAATAGTTATAGTTCTACGAGAGAGAGAGAGAGAGAGAGAGAGAGAGAGAATATTTTCCCCAACTTAAATCTATTTCATTATCATAATAATAAACAAACTAACTAATAACATAGCCAACACTCATGGTCTTCTGGTAAGCCAATCAGAATTCAAGAACTAGTCATAGAGTCACCAATCACGGCCTGCCAACTAGAGGCAGCCAGGCAGAAGAGAGGCAGAACCTCAGACAGAAGGGCAGTTCGATATTCGCCGAGGTACCGACAGTAGGCTGTCCCATAACGTTTCGTTTTGTATAATCTACTGTGGTGCATAGCAG
>NC_059292.1:13386189-13498689 GCF_017591435.1 Portunus trituberculatus | reverse complement strand
TCTGATACCATCCCATCTGTTTCTTGCTTTAGATCCGTAGTTTTGCTCCATCAATTAATGAATCAGTACCCATATATCAATAGCCAAATTTAATGATCTGAGCAGTGAGTTTAAGGAAATGAGGAAATTAATCTGAGAACTGGGTGGGAAATATTTATTCTGAAAACTGGGTGTCAAATATAAGTACTAAAAGAGTTTTCACAGCCTTTTCACTCTAATTCCTAAAAACAAGGAACAAGCACAAGTCATAGTACATTAATGTTCATCATTTCAATTATTACAACATACCAAGGGAAAATTTTTAAATTCTGAACTTCATGTGGCATGTAAGGGTAAGGAGTTGGGTACTAAATAACAAAGAGCACGCATGGCATGAATCAATAAGTTTAGTTACTTATAGAATGGGTGTTGAGAAAAGGAGAACAAGGGGAAAAGAATACAGTGGTTAAAGTTTTGTAAAAATTAAATCCATATAGCTATCTCCACCATAATGTAAAATGCTTTTGCACTTTCACAGAATTATTTGATTGCCAATTGCCATCCATTGTTATTTCAGACATATAGTGTAAAGAATTTACCTATCTATAATCTGTTTCAGCTGTGAAGTCCGTTCTAGGTGTGGCAGATTCCGGAATTCCCATGAATGCGGCACTGCCATTTCAACAACCAAAATCAGATTAGAATTGTCTCCCTACCTGTCTATCTGCAAGCATCCTCTCTCTCTCTCTCTCTCTCTCTCTCTCTCTCTCTCTCTCTCTCTCTCTCTCTCTCTCTCTCTCTCTCTCTCCTATACATATATAATTTATATGTTGTTTATTTAGTATTTATATATAATTTATTTCTGACTTTTTTCCACACCATCTATATAAGGTAAAAGTTGTGGTTGTAGCTTCCATCTTGCTTCGTAGCTAGAGAGGAAGTTGGGTATGAGCTGTCACAGCTGTGACATGGCCTGACTCCAACTAGGTGAGGGACCCCATAGGGTCACGCTGACCACCATCACCACATCGTGGCAACCTTGGAAAAATCCTCTGCCACTTGTCATAGAATTTTTATAAATCATTGTTATAATCCTAATCATCAACACTCACTGTAGCCTCCTTTACTATATACCCTACATAATATATAACTTTTAAATAACACATGGATGGGATATAAGAGAGACGCATGTAAGAAGATTGATTTGGCAGTATGTCTAGAGGTAAACGATGTGACCTGCCCCGCCCTGAATGGACTTCATAGATGGAACCGACTATAGAACAAACTATTATGCCCAAAACAATCTCTTGCTCATTAGTGCACCTCCTAACCATGTATCTGTGACAGGTAATTATTCCTCTGATTTATAATTACCCATTTTAATATATTCATTGAATAAATCCAATCCCTTTCATCATTACTCTTGATTAAATTTGAAAAGAACTTCTCTTCACCTAATGTAAAGAACATCTTTAACTACCCATTTTAATATATTCATTGAATAAACCCAATTCCTTTCATCATTACTTTTGATTAAAATCTTTACCTAATATTTCTCTAAGTAAAGAACATCTTTAACTTCTATGGCTACAAACCAGATCAGTTTGGACTTGTCATAGGTTACTCCAAGTGATAAATCAAATCCAAGCACTGTAACTGCTGAAATAACAAGTTTAGCACATAGCAAGATTTGTTCATGAACTAAAATACATGAAAGATAGAGAATTAAATCTTATTTGTCCTAGATAAGGTTCTTGCATTTGAGAAACTGAGAAACGAAGCTGTACGACCCATAATCTAAGAGAATTTCTTATGAAATTTCTTGGTAGTTAATGTAAATGTAAATGTTGTAAACACAACTTTCCCATGTCATACTCATTCATGTGCTTAGAGCACCATGTAAATTTCAAACCATAGGAATTCATTCTGATATGAGGCATACTAACTGAACTTTAACCTGTGAACAGGAAATTAAATGAAAATGAAAGTTTAGCTTTTCAACTATGACTGGTCCCATCAAGGATATGGGTTTAAACTAAGTTGGAACCATTAATCTAAGTGAACACCATTTTACTATTGTGTGTGCAACTGAATTGACTATTCAACAAAGCTTGCAGGATAACTCTTAAAAAACATATTTTCAAATATTCTGTATGTAGATTTTAATTGCCACAATTTCCCATGGTAGGAAGAATGGAAAGCAAATATTGACACTTTTTAATCTATGTTTTACAATTATACTTTTCAACAATAATTAGCTATAATCACACTGATTATAAATGTTACTGGAATACAGCCATTCCACTAATTGGTGTCCAGAGTGGTGTTCATATTACTGGTCTCCATCAAGGGAATAACAGTCACAGCAAAAATACTTCTGTAATACCTCATGATTCAAAGTTTTCTAAAGGAGTTGCATTAATGACTCTGCAGACAATTTTGCTATCTGAACTGATGACTTGTAATAATGCTCTCATCACTTGTGTCAGCTGCCAACCACTTTATTATCCTTAAGGTCAAACTGGAAGTTATAAAGTAATTTTCTATGGTAGTATTTTTTCAAATATTTCGTTTACTAAATATACTTCATAATTCATATTAAATTTGAAAAGTCAATATCATTATCTGTAATGCCAATTGTTGCCCATCTAGAAATTATCAGTTTGGTACAAAGCTGTTCAGTTCAACCTTGGTATATCAATAGTAACTCATTTTATTAATCATAATTCAACAATTTTCTTTTTTAATACAGTGGAGACTCAATACTCAAACTTCATTTGTTCCAAATGGCTGTTCGAGTATTAAAAAGTTTGACCATTGATACCAATAAATCAGATAATTTGTTCTAATCTTAGCAAAACCTCAGGCTTATATAAATTTAAATGTATATTTTTAACAATTTTTATTTGTACATACCGTAAGTGAAGGCTGGTGGATAACTTAGAAGAGGAGGGGAGAAGGGTGAGGAGGAGAAGGGAGGTCACTGGAGGATAAGTCACCATCGATAAAAATGTCTTTGTAACTCGGGTGTGATTCCTGTAAATCCACTAATGGAGTGCTGTGGCTCATTAACACTTACTCTCTCACCAGATTCCTTATTTCATCACTAATAAGCCTCTTTGGTACCATTGTAAAAGAATGTTTTTCTCAAAACTGCAGAAGGACTAGGGATATACACCGGCATCTGGTATACCAGTATTACAGTAATACTAGTATTGCCGGCATTACGGTATTACCAGTAATACAATATCATAATGGTACAATGGCGGCTATGAGAAAGATGACAGAGCTTTATATACGACCAAATGTGTGGCCGTTTGATTACCAGGTATTTTCACCACTAATAAGCCTTTGGTGTTAATGTAAATTTAAAATATGAAAAACTACAGACAGAATGCAGGAGAATGTTATTCTGATAACTGAGGCAGCACAAGTCAACATACCAGGGAGCCTTGTTTACAGCCATGTGTGTGGACATTCAACTGTCAGGTATTTTTTTGAGAATTAAATCAAACTTTTATGTTTGAGTATTGAAAAGTTTGAGTATTTAGACATTCAAGTATTGAGTCTCCACTGTACTTCTAAGAATTCTTCAAATTTATGTTCCAGGTCAGTTTTAAAGACGCATGAATGAATGGTTGGAGCTTTGGCATTTGTTAGTTGTCCAACCCTTGTGGAAGTTATGGTATGCAACATCCATTATATCTAATACAAAAGATATAACATTAGTGCTACACCCAACTACCCAACCCTCTACTACTATTGCACTTGTTGGTGCAATGCCATCACTGCAGCACCGAAAACCATGATAGTGCCTTGACACCCCAGAAGATAATGTTTTTTGCCTTCTTTTGCTGTCACTGTCACTTGCTCAGCTTGCCTTGATATAATATAAAACGAATATTATGATAGAAATATGAAAAAAGCTGTATTATGGTATTTATAGAAAAATAGAAATATGAAAATAGCTGTAATATGGTAATTATAGAAAAATAGATTTAGTATTTGCTTATCATGAGTTATCATGATAAACATGCCAATATGAAAGCTCATCATCATACTTTTAAACTCGACATTCATGAATACTAATTTTTAGAACACTAGAAGGCTTTCTCCAAAGCCCAACACTATTTATTTGTCTCACTATGTTATTGGAAGTTTTGCCTTAATGGCATCTCATTAAAATGTGTGCAGCTGATAATTTCTGCATTTCATCATGATGTTTTGAGCTTGAGGAAAAAAAAAATAAATAAATAAATAAATAAAAAATAACAAATGTACTTAAAAAAAAAAAAAAAAAGCTAACAAATGTACTTAAAAAAAAAAAAAATTAAGACCAAAAAAGAATATCTGGAAGTTGAGGAAGTGAGAATATCTGGAAGTTGAGGAAGTGAGAAGTTATTCATGCCTATGGAAAATCACAAATGATGAAACTAAGGCAGAAAATAGTGTCCTTATGCACACAAAAGAAGCAAAGCTGTTTGACAAATAAAAGAAATAAAAAAAATAAAATTAAAAATAAATAAATAAATAAAGGAATCAGCCACTATTATTTTGAAACCAGGTAAAGACAAGCAGAAAGGAAATATAAATAATGTGATAATTTGGTTGCTAATTGATCACATTTTATATGATTGTGTTATTATATCTAGTCAGCAATTTTCAACTGCTTTATCATTGCAAAACTACTATAAACAGGATGTGATCATCCACAATAAAACTTTCATCTGTAATATTGATTAAGAATGGCTGAAGTAGTTTTAAGGTAACTTAGGTAACTTATGTGACAATAGTAGCAGAGGGTTGGGCTTGTATAGCAGATCTGTCACCCAAGATTACCCACCATAAGATTCCACTGCATTATTCCTGAGTATGAAAGCTTGAGACTAAAATATATTGCTTCTCCACAGCAGTGCCAGAGATGGACTGCCTGCAAGGACCAGTGGCAGCAATAGCAGCAGGCAGCTGGTAGTGGTGTACTCAGCGGCTGATTTCATGGCCAGTGCCCCTCCATTGCTCCACTAATTCCACCTTGAGGTCCAGGTCCCTGAGGGCAGCTTGAGCCATATCCTTAACTGCCTCCCCATGGATCTTGAGAGCTGTATGGATCACTCCCTCTACTCCATACTCCACAAAGACACGCTTGTTCTCTGGCAGTCGAGACACCATGTTTCGTATTGCCATGCAGCCCAGCTTCTGTGTGGGTAAGTGATAAATGTTAGAATGGCAAGTGCATGTATTCTGAAGTTTTTGGTCCTATATAATTTTTAGCTACTTTCCCACAACTATCTTGTATGCTATTGTATGCTAAAAAAATTTTTAGTAGGTATGTATATGTTACATGTAAATATTTGGTTGCTATCATAGGATAATCTTGAAAAGAAAAAAAATATAGTAATTTAGGATTTACAATAAACAAGTAATACCTATAAAAAAAACCTCCAGATATTATCTTACTGTAACAATTATTTTTGGAAAAAGAATATTCAGCATTTGTGCATTCACCATCAAAATTTCATCATGAATGTGTGGCACTAAATGACCCACCTGAAGCTGCTTGGCATTTGGGTGTGCCTCCATGACCCTCACCACTGCCTGGCCAGCCCCATCCTCTACTAGCTGCTTAGCATTGGCTGGGACACGCAGGGCCAGCATAGAGACAGCCCCACAAGCCTCTTCACATACAGTGCATTCCATCTAAGAAAGGTAAGACAATTTGGTGATTATTTCTGAATTAAAATTAGATCACCATCTCTCCTCTACTAAGCCTCATATTTTCCTCTCTGAAACAGGTGAAAGAGGCAACTGACAGTAGCCTCTCCTCATTTTCAGTTCAAAGCTGGGTGTTGTGTTTGTGTGCAATGACTTGTGCAATGACTTGCCTGCTCTTGAGCTCATGTTCTTGAATATTCAGAGTTTTCTTCCATCTAGCAATGACTACGGAGTCACTCTCTGACTAAATTAGTCAGTGCAGTATACCTTTCACCTAACTCCTCTAATTATAGGAATTTTTTTTTACTACTTAACTAACAAAGTGGACCACATTCTGTCTCCTCCCATTTGTGTAGATATTCTTTTTAACTTCCATGTTCACTGCCAGATTTGACTTTCCTCTCCCTTCACTGACCATCCTGGTAAACTAGTCTTCAATTTTACTATCCTCCATGACCTAGAGCAACTGGTGCAAACCCTACTTGTATTCTTGGAATGTCCAACATTATTAATTTTTCCTAACCTCTAATCCTTCTGTTGATGCTGTCAACCTAACTTCTCCGTTGGGCTCCTCTGATCATAATTTTGTATCTTTATCTTGGCCTATCACTCCAGACCCTCTATAAGATGCCCAAAATTAGAGGGGAGACTGGCATTTTGCCTCTGCTAATTGGAGGCGATGTGGCATTATTTTTATTTTCTATGGAATTACTACCGTTTTTCAGTCAGAGACCCATTTCTGTGTGCTGAACATATGACAGGTGATAAGTGTCTGGGATGAGGGTGTGTGTACATTCTCCATTCTTTCTCTCAAAACCTAAACCATCCAAATCTTGGTTTAACACGGCCTGTTCTCATGCTTTACACACAGAATAGTATTTCTATCACTTGAATATTGTATACTTTATATTTCTGCCTAGAATCATGCTAAGGCTGTTCTCCAACTAATCAAAAACTCAGATCTTCATTAATAGATAGGATCAAAATCTTTCAATATCTAACTCCTCTCATGACTTGTGGTATCTAACCAAAAAATATTGCAATAACTTTGCATCTTCATCTTTTCTTCTGATATTTCAATCTGATGCCACTACTACTTGATATTTCAATCTGATGCCACTACTATCATCTCTTCTATTTTTTAAGGTGAACTTTACACTCAAACATGCTAAAAACTTGACTTTGGATGATTCAGGGCATGCTCCTCCCTCTCCTTCATCCTCTAATTATTTCTTGCTAGAAATTTGCCTCCATTAAGCCAGTTTCTTAAAAGAGTAGCAGTTTTGATCCCTGAAACTACCTTCCTACTGTTGCAATTTTGTCTAGCTAAGTTTTTGCATCCGTTATCAATAGGAAGATTTTTAAACATCTATCGCAATTTTGTCTGGCTATCCCTTAACAACCATACATATTATCACTATTACAGCTTTCGTCAAGGTGATCATTTGGCTCTCCTTACTGAGTCATGGTAATCCTCTTTTTAGGCATTTTGATGAAACTTTTATTATTGCTTAAACATACCAAAGCATTGATTTCCAAAACTTACTCATACAATCTTCATCCTCCTCAGTACAGGCAAGCCCTGATTAACGAACATTCACACAACAAAATTTCGCTACAATGAACATTTTCTTTTACTACCATCTGCTCGTATAACGAACACCAAACTCGTTTCAACAAGATTTTATCCAAGTAATTATTTTCCAAGTTTGAAAGCCCCGCTGTATCATGCAAACCGACAGGCTTTTGAATACACCAGCGCCTCTCGTGGACAAAACGAGCACCACTCACTCCCCAACCCTTCCCAACTTTTAGTTCAAAACAATAACAGCGTCAGCAGCAGCTTGTCTTCCCTCGCTCAACATGCCACCAAAACGCCCTGCAACCAACCCTGCAATGTCGCCTAGCATTGCTAAGACCAGGAAGTCTCTTACTCACAAAGTGAAGCTGGATTATTATTCACAGACACAAGAGAGGCGAGAAAACTAATAGCATTGCTCGCCACCATAGCTTGACTATATCTATTGTCTACTATTTTCAAGTCAGCAGACTCTGTTAAGAAGGCTGGTGAGACTGTATCTTCCTTGCAAGCTAAAAGAACCATCTGAACTCATGACTCTGCAATGGATAAAATGGAAAGCCTTGTGGAAATATGGTACATAAGTTTTGTATGCAATACAATGAATGATGTGCCTTTTGTTTACATTCCACAGGTTGCCAGCTAACGTCTTTCCTGCTCCACTCTCTCCCTTCTTAAATTTAAGATCATCAACATTATAAAGTTACTTTATAACATACATACATTATTGTACATTATAATGACTTAATCTTAAATTAAACTGCTTAAATGTTTAACTTCATAATTTTTACTTTCATTAAACGTTTTAATGTACTATGATGCACTCTCGCTTCATTTACTCTCAATGGAAGTTTGAGTCAGGGGTTAAACTTGTTATAATTAGTTCGCTTAACAAAAATTTACGCAACGAACTTTTTTTTAGGAACGTAACCCATTTGTTAAAAAGAGGTTGCCTGTTGTTTCATCTCAAGAAGTGGTGATTGGACTATTGCATGGTAATGGTGGTGGTGGTTGATAGTTGAATTGTTGCATAGTGATGGTGATTGGCTGTTCAGAGACATAATGTACTGGCTATAGCTTGTGGTGTGGCACTTATCTAGTTAAGTAGTATAAGAAGGTATTTATATTGTTCACATTTGTTCTCGAGCTTGACAGGCGAGTATGGAATATCTAATGAAGTGGATTTTTGTTTGAAGTTGTCAGTGAAGTTTTTCTTTGTAAAGTAAAATGGTACAAATGGTTTAATAATGCAATCCACTGCCTCAAAGTTTGGCACAGAGACAAGTGTGATGGTGATCACTTATTCTCAAGTAATTTTGGTTATAAGCGATGCTGTGATATCTGAGGCTGACAGCACTAAAAGTTATTCTTCATTTTTTTTTATGACAAACTAGTAGTTTCTTTTAGAACACTGAAATCTTTTCAAA
This sequence comes from Portunus trituberculatus, assembly GCF_017591435.1. Lineage (NCBI taxonomy): Eukaryota > Metazoa > Arthropoda > Malacostraca > Decapoda > Portunidae > Portunus > Portunus trituberculatus. Next base: position 13,489,992 of record NC_059292.1, on the reverse strand, counting down.
CAAATATTCTGTTCATCTAGTTTATACTGCAGTTAGACAAGAGCACCTCGTATAAACTCTCACACTCACTCATTTGAGAACTCTTTCAACTCTCTCTCTCTTGAGTGCAAGCAGTGCTTGTTTTTTTCAAACAATAAGAGAACAAGCATTCTGCTCGTTGTTCTTCAAAGAAAAGTGGGATGTTCATCGTTGAACATATTGGTCACCTGAGTTTATGAGCAATGCTGCATTGACTGGATGGGGCTTTACCTTTCCATAGAAAATTATCTACACTTACCTGTTGGGAACAATGAGTGAGTATGCACTCTGCCAATCATAAAAATGCAACATACCAATTGTTCAGGAGGCAAGAGTTAGTAAATATGAAAAATCACGAAAAGTGAAATACTGTGGTGATGAATGCAGATGTACTGCTATTTTTTTTTCTGTTACCATTCCTATAACATTTTTCTCTTATTTGTTATATTTTACTTTGTATAATTTTATGCATTCTGACTTCAGTTTGTATATTCTATGCATTATTATTCCTATTTCCATATCCATCTATTAATTACTATTAGTTTTTTTCCAGATATTCTTCCCATAAAAACATCCTACATGGTGCCATGTTCATCTAGCAGATGATATTTGAAGCTTGTTTATGAGACCCAAGAGGATGGGCCATGATGAGATTCTTTAGGGTAGGCCGCCTTAGTACCAGATAACAGGGATGTATGAATAACCTCCAATGCTTCATGACTAGTTGGGCTAAGATAGTATTCCTAAACTCTCCACTATCACTTCAACATAAACTTATGCCAAATGATTTCCTTTTAGCATCAACAATAGGTCTCGGAGAAATCACAATTGCCTGATGCTATAGATTATTTTCATAAGAATATTACTAGTTGACTTACAAGCTTATGTGCAAATAAAATCTTGAATAAGTTTACCAATGAAATTTTGTTTCACTCATGACGCATTTAGTGTTTATGCTCTGCAATATTAATGACATGAAGGAAAAGAAAAGTTAAGTTCAAGTATACAGTAAGCACCAATAGAGATGACAATTTTCAGTTGGTGTCAGCTGTCATCTGTGTATCATTCAGCAAGTTTCATACTGTTGTATGAGAGAACCGAACACTTATAATACCTGCCTGACCTAGTAACTCAAGATAAACAGTGGTCTTAGATACACTTGATAAACTCACATATTAAGAGCTTTAGTACTGCTCTGACAGCTGAGCTACAGGGTGTGTTTTGTGCATGCATTCCCGAATTGACTTATGATATCTATAATTGTGTTTTACTAAGGAATACAAATAAATATTTTAGAAATAATTTATAGGTATTGCTGGAAAGAAAACACTACATACTGGTACATACTGGTGAATCAGGAGATTCAAAGATGGTGACCAAATTGTCTATTGCAAATGATACCTATGATGGCTAGGTTAGAAAAGAGTGGTTGTGAGAAATATAATGTAATCCTCAACAAACAGCAAAGGATCTCAAAGAAAAGAACCATATGCTCTTGATGGTAGGTTTGAAATTATGATGTTACAATCTGTCACATCTCTGAACCTGCTGGTAAAAAGTTCTCTCTCTATCTTTAATAATAATCATTATCATTGTTTCTTAAATGTTTTTATTTTTTTACTCCTTGCCACAAGGCAACCATGCATGGATGCTATTTGGCTGAAGTGAGATTAGAGACGCTAACAAAAATTATGAAAAAGGCTTTTGAAAGTTTTTGCTCAGCTCTATCCCATGTGTCAAGCCCCATTCTGGCACCAGGACTGGGATGAGGTGAGCATCAAAATGGAGAGAGGAGAGGAGTGGGAAAAAAAAAAAATAAATAAAAATAAATAATATATATATAATATATATATATATATATATATATATATATATATATATATATATATATATATATATATATATATATATATATATATATATATATATATATATATAATCATTAAAAGTTTTTATTTTATGGTCACTTCAGTGGAATGATTCAAGACATGATATCTATACCATGTGTGACCGCAGCATTTTGCCTATTCAATAACTGTTTTGACCAACATGTTGCTTACCTTGCTTCTGTACAAGGGTGCCACATTTCACTTATGGCTATAGGCTGTTATTTAGCCACTGCTAGGTGAAATGGAAAGATAGGCAACATCAACTTGTGGAAGTCAACTTGGGAATGCATGTATGAAAAAATATTGTTGCTCAACAGCCAAACCCATATTAGAACAATGTCCTCAAACTTATGTTCCCAATAGAATATTTCAAGTTATCTGCAACATAACCCTCTGAACATCCATAATATAAATAAAATAACCTTTCAAAAAATATTACATACACACAATATCATATGGAGTCCTAATTTCTCATGATGGACTGATGATCAGCAGTCTTGATATCAAATATAATCTGTGTCAATTGCATAACTTAACCCATGATGACCAATAAATAGCTGAGAGCATAAAGATTATTTGACAACATATTTTCATTCTCATTATTCTATTTTCTTTTTATGGTATGACACCACCATTATTCATATTCTGTGCACACAGAATTCTACAATGACTCATTTTGTTCCTCAAAACATATCAACCCAATCATTTTCTTGGTGCATATTCACCTAAGTAAGTTCCATTAGAGGCTGCTGAGCTGTTAAAACAGCTGCTGCCAGCCAGTCATCTGCTATAATCCACCTTTGGATCTAGATAACCCAGATCATAATAATGCAGACCCTTAGATCAAGATAAATTCCAAATGAAAATGTAAATAGAACACAGGCCATGTAATAATGATGATCTGAAACTGATTATCATAAACAGAAGAGACCTTAATTAAGGGTTGATTCACACCATAGGTTCGATCGCGCTCTGCTCTTGCTCCAGTCTCAGTCTGGTCCAATAATGTTTAATGCATTTCAATGTAAGCATTCACACCTGCCGGTAAATGTTTGCTCTCGCTCTGATTGTGATACATTCAAGAGATATTTTGACTGGAGCGAGACCAGATCGTTGCAGCCAGTGTGAACTAGCAACGGCCGCTCCAGTTATGATTTGGCCTTCGTATGGAGAAATGTTTCTGCCTTTCATCCTATGAAACATGGAGGATTAGAAGAAAACACCACAATGGGATCATGCAAAAGGTAGGTAAATTGATTAAATAGAGAATAAAATTTTATTTATCACTGATATAACGACAATTTTTACAGTTAGCCCGTATATATATACGAGTACACTGGAAAAAAATATGCAAAATTTAATTACATCTTGTGGATATAAGGTATAGAACTCTCCTTCACACTTTCTATCTTTCAGCATAGGATGAACCCACAATCTCCTCCTTTTTTGCTTTCTTTCTTCTTTGTTAAGTGCTATGGTGATCACTGCCAAATCGGATGGAGAAAAGTCACACATCCTCCGTCACTGGTGGTATGACTTCCACTAGTGTTGAAGGAGAGGAAGGGATGGGAGCAAGAGCGGACCGGACATGTGAATGCACCAGGACCTTGACTGGAGCAAGAGCTGAGCGAGAGCGAAGCGAGACCAGAGCGACAGTGTGAATCAAGCCTAAGTAATCTACTTGCTAAGTTCTCACTGTCAAAACTATACTACTAAGAGTTAATGACATTGCTGTCAGACATACGTATCAGTCTCACCTGATGTTTGCTCATTGCTGCTACTATCAGCTGGGAGACACCAGACTTCATGGCTGCCTCCTTCACCCGGTCATTACCCACCAGTGCCTTCAGGAGGGACAGTGCTTGCTTGTTCAGAATCTGCAGAAATATTTCCAGATTAATGAATGTCCATACTTTCTTCAACACTTCACCATCATTACTTAATATTATTAAATGCATGCTTTCCACACTACCTTTCAGTAAACAATGTCATTATCATTGGTATCAGTTCATTACCTAGGAATGGCAGTCTTAACCAAAAACTAAGGCCTCTGGGTACTGAAGAGTTCACGAGAAGTTTTGATTGCAAAGATGGTAACATCAGCCACAGTAACAGATTTAACCTGGATCCTGGACCAACTCTAGTGATCCTCCTGTTTACATTGGACAACAAAGAATGCCTATTAACAAAGATGAAGTGACAAGTAAGAGAAAAGATTTTTTTTATGCAAGTGGGGAATCTGTCCAAGGAGAGAGAGAGAGAGAGAGAGAGAGAGAGAGAGAGAGAGAGAGAGAGAGAGAGAGAGAGAGAGAGAGAGAGAGAGAGAGAGAGAGAGAGAGAGACTCACTTGATTGCCAGTTCCCAAAAAGTGTCATAGAGTTAGACAAAAGTCTGGGACAAATGTCTTGAAACCTCTCTCTTAGGAAAAGGTGAAGTCGTAAAAAGATTTAAATACAGAAGATAGCAGGGACAACCAGAGTTCACCAAAGAAATGTATGAATGATTGAGAGTACTGGTTAACTCTTGCATTAAAGAGTTGGACAGAATAGGGGTGACAGGAAGAAGAAAGCCTTGTGCAGTGAGGCTGCAGGAGGAGAGGAGGCATGCAGTTAGCATGAAAATAGCAATAAAAGATAGCAAGGGATGCAACATCCTGGGAGTGAAAAAAAGATGCTGAAGACAGTCAGCCAGAGAAGGGAAGTTGATGAGACGAAAAGCTTTTGATTCCACCCTATCTAATAAAACTATGGGAATGGAATCTCCCAAAACATGTAAAGAACACTCCATACAAAGACAGATACAGACATTGTATAGAGTTGGCAGCTCGAGGGGTGAGAAAAACTAGCAGACACACCTTAAAATGCCTAACATCATAGAAGCTGTTTTAACAAGAGATGAAATGTAAAGTTTCCAGTTTATATTATGAGTAAAGGACAGACTGAGGATATTCAGTGTAGAAGATGAGGATAGCTGAGTGTCACTGAAGAAAAGTTTGGAAGGTTGTGTTGAACTGATCAAAGGAGGAATTGAATTTTTGACACATTGAACACTACAAGTTTTCTCTGCCCCAATCAGAAATCTTAGAAGGATCAGAAATCAGGCATTCTGTGGTATCCCTGCATGATCTGTTGACTTCCTGAAGGATATGTCATCTCTGAAAGGACATAGAAAAGTGTAGGGTGGTATCATCAGCAGAGAAGTGAATAGATCAAGAAGTTTGGTTAAGGTCATTAATGAATAATAGAATGAACGTGGGTGACAGGACAGAACCTTGAGGAACACCACTTAAAAGATTTAAAACAACAGTGGCTGTCTACCATGAGTGCAATAGAATGGTTGGAAAGGAAACTTGAGATAAAGCTGCAGAGAGAGAAGGATAGAAACCATAGGAGGGCAGTTTTGAAAACCAAGCTTGTGCCAGACTCTATCAAAAGCTTTTGATATGTCTAATGTGACAGCAAAAGTTTCACCGAAATCTCTACAAGAGGGTGACCAAGACTCAATAAGGAAAACCAGATCACCAGTAGAGTGGCCTTGATGGAAGCCATACTAGCAATCAGATAGAAGGCTGTGAAGTGACAGATGTTTGAGAATCTTCCCAATGAGAATAAATTAAAAACTTTATAGAATTAGAAAAGCAAGATTAGAACAGTCACCCTCCTTAGGAACAGGCTCAGTGTAGGCAAAATTCCAGCACAAACAAAAGGTAGAAGTTGATAGGCATAGTTGAGAGTTTAGTTAGGCAAGATGCAAGCATGGAAGTACAGTTTTTTAGAACAAAAGGAGGGACCCCATCAGGTCCATTAGCCTTTCGAGGGTTTAGGCCAACGAAGGCATGGAAAATATCATTAAAAAGAATTTCAATTGATGGCATGAAATAGTCAGAGAGAGGAGGAAAGGGAGGGACAACTCCAGAATCATTCAAGGTGGAGTTGTTAGCAAAGGTCTGAGAGAAGAGTTCAGTGTTAGAGACAGATGAGATGGCAGTGATGCCATCAGGATAAAATAACGGAAGGACAAATGAAAAAGTGAAGATATTGGAGATGCTTTCGGCCAGATGCCAGAAGTCTCGAGGGGAGTTGGAGTTTGAAAGATTCTGACATTTTCCATTTATGAAGGAGTGTTTGGCAAATTGAAGAACAGACTTGGCATGATTCTGGGCAGATATAAAGTGTGTGAGATTCAAGAGATGGAAGGCTCCAAGTACCTTTTGTGGGCAACCTCTCTATCATGTATAGTGCGAGAAAAGGCTGTGTTAAACCAAGGTTTAGAAGGTTTAGGATGAGAAAAAGAATGAGAAATGTACACTGCCTCCAAGCCAGACACTATCACCTCTGTTATGCGATCAGCACACATAGATGAGTTTCTGACACAGAAACAGTAATCATTCCAGGAAAAATTAGCATACCTCCTCAGGTCCCCCCAACTAGCAGAGGCAATATGCCAGAGGGATCTCAGACTAGGGAAATCCTAAGGAGGAACAGGAGAAATAGGACAAGTTACAGATATGAGGTTGTGATCGAAGCAGCCCAACGGAGAAGATAGGGTAACAGCATAAGCAGGATTAAAGGTAAGGAAAAGGTCAAGAATGTAAGGCGCATCTCCTAGATGCTCAAGAATACGAGTTGGGTGTTGCACCAGTTGCTCTAGGTCATGAAGGATAGCAAAGTTGAAGGCTAGTTCACCAGGATGGTCAGTGAAAGGAGAGGAAAGCCAAAGCTGGTGGTAAACATTGAATTCTCAAAAGATGGAGATCTTCTTGAAAGGATAAGGGACAGAATGTGAACTTTGGAAGTTAGATAGCCAAAGAATTTACTAGTCAGAGGATTAGGGGAGAAGAAGAAAGCACAGATAAATCTAGTTAGAGAGTGACTAGTGAGTCAAAGCCAGATGGTGGAAAACTCAGAAGATTCAAGAGAGTGGGCATGAGAGCAAGTCAAGTCGTTGCGCACATAGACACAACATTCAGCTTTGGAAAGAAAATGAGGATAGAGAAAGTAGGAGGGAACAGAAAAGGGGCTACTGTCAGTTGCCTCACACAGCTGTGTTTTGGTGAGGAAAAAAAGATGAGGTTTAATGGAGAGGTGGTGTTCCATAACTTGAAAATTAAATCTAAAACTGCAAATATTGCAGAAGTTAATGAAGAAAATGTTGAAATAAGTGTCAAGACATTTTGGGTTGTAACCCAGAGAGCAGTCTGATCTGGGGACATTTATGATCCCTTCCCCAGAAAGGGACTCCAAGGCAGGGTTGAGAATTGCCATTTTTAATTCTAAGCAAAGGGTGTGTGTGTGTATTTACCTAGTTGTATTTACCTAGTTGTAGTTTTACAGGGCCTGGGCTTTATGCTCGTGTGGTCCCGTCTCCATATCTACACTTATCCAATTTTTCTTTAAAACTATGTACACTCTTTGCTGATACCACTTCCTCACTCAAACTGTTCCAAGTCTCAACACATCTTTGCGGGAAACTAAATTTTTTAACATCTCTCAGACATCGTCCCTTCCTTAGTTTCTTACTATGCGATCTTGTGCTTCTAAAGTCATATTCTTCTCTCAGGATCAGTTTCTCATTATCCACTTCATCCATTCCGTTAATCAATTTATAAACTTGTATCAGATCCCTCTCTCTTCTCTGCTCCAAGGTTGGTAGATCCATTGCCTTTAGTCTCTCCTCATATGCCATCCCTTTAAATTCTGGAACCATTCTTGTAGCCATTTTTGTAGTCTCTCTAATTTTCTTATGTGTTTCTTTTTATGGGGAGTCCACACAACTCCTGCATATTCCAATCTAGGTCTTATTTTAGTACTTATCAATTTCTTCATCATTTCCTTGTCCATATAGTGAAATGCTACTCCAATATTCCTTAGCAAATTATACGTCTCTCTGAAAATTCTATCAATATGGCTAACCGGTTGATTATTTTCTTCCATTGTCACTCCCAAGTCCTTTTCCTTTTTTACTTTTTCTAGTTCTACTCCATCTCCCATCTTATAGATTCCCACTGGTCGTCTTTCACTTTTTCCCATTTCCATGACATGGCTTTTGTCCACATTGAATTCCATCTCCCATTTTTTGCTCCATTTCCAGATCTTGTTTAAGTCTTCCTGTAGTATTTCACAATCCTCTTTTTGTTTAATGACTCTGCACAGTTTCGCATCGTCCGCAAACAGATTTATGTAGCTGTTCACTCCCTCTGGCATGTCATTTATATATACGAGAAAAAGTATTGGTGCCAATACTGACCCCTGTGGCACTCCGCTGTCTACTGTTCTCCACTTGGACTTCATATCTTTAACTATCGTCCTTATTTCTCTCCCCCTTAAGTAATTCTTCATCCATCTCAATGTGCTTCCTTTTAAGCCACCCTTCTCCTCTAACTTCCATAGTAATCTTTCATGTGGCACTTTATCAAAAGCCTTTTTAGATCTAAATAAATACAGTCAACCCATCCTCTCTCTCTTGTACTTTATCAACTATTCTAGAGTAGAAACTCAATAAATTTGTCACACATGACCGACCTTTTCTAAAACCAAATTGGCTATTTGATAATATTTTGTTGTCTTCAAGAAACTCGATCCATTGCTTCTTTATTACTTTTTCACACATCTTGCATATTACACTAGTTAGTGATACCGGTCTGTAATTTAAAGGTTCTTCCTTCCTTCCGCTCTTATATATGGGAACCACCTCAGCTCTTTTCCACTCCACTGGCACTGTTCCATTTTCTATTGAGCATTTTATGATGTTGTATATTGGACTTGCTAGTTCTTCCCTACATTCTTTCAGTATTCTGCCTGAGACTTCATCCGGTCCCATTGCCTTTTCCTCATCCAATTCCGTCATCAACTTTTTATTTCAAGCTTGGTTACTTTAATCTCTTTCATATAGACAGTCTCTCTATTACCCTGTGGTCTTTCAAATTTGGATTCCTTAGTAAAGACCTCATGAAATTTACTATTTAACAGTTCTGCCATACTTTTGGGTCTTCCACCATTCCGTTTCTCCTTTTAACCTTTCTATTGTTTCTTTTTGTCTTATTTTTCCATTTATGAATCTGTAGAACAATTTTGGTTGTTCCTTACATTTTTCGACAATGTCCTTTTCATAGTTCTTTTCTTCTTCCTTTCTCACCTTAGCATATTCATTTCTTGCTGTTTTGAAGTTTTCCTTATTTTCTGGATTTCTGTTTCTTCTCCACCTTTTCCATGCTCCATCTCGTTTCTCCTTTGCCCTAGCACATCTTGCATTAAACCAATCTTTCTTTCCTTCTTCTTTAGGTCTATATTTGGAACATATTCCCTGACCCCAGTTTTGTATATTTCCAAAAATAAGTTATATTTCTCTTGAACCGTTAATGAGTTTTCCATCTCCTCCCAGTTTACGTTTTAAAATAGTTCTTGAGATTCTCAATATCAGCCTTTCTGTAATTTAATCGGTCTCCTTTGTATGATTCATCTCTATCTTCCTTTCCTTCTTCTATATCCATCTCTAATATTACATGGTCACTCTTTCCCAATGGGCACTTGTATCTTATATCATCGTTAATTGGTATATCCCTTGTAAAAACTAGGTCTAATCTTGCCGGCTCATCGTTTCCTCTGAATCTTGTGTTTTCCTTTACTCTTTGGACCATCAAATTATCTATCATTAGGTTCAGGAATCTATCTCCCAGGCATCTTCCCCATACCACTTTCATAATTTTCCCAGTCTACCTCCTTACAGTTGAAATCTCCTATCAATATCACTTTTCTCCTTTCCTTAATGATTCTTGTAAGACTCCTTATTGTGTCATCTATCATGTCTCTATATTCTTGGTTAGTCCATGAGTTTGTTTTGGTGGCACATATGTTCCAATGATTGTTAACTCCTTTTGTTAATATGCATCTTAACATACAGTATTTCTGATTTTCCTTCCCAAACTCCACTTGATTTACCACTATCTCCTTCCTTAACATCATCATGACTCCTCCTCCTTTACCCACTCTCTCTCTCCTCCATATATTATACCTTTTATCTATGTCTATTTTATTGCCTCATTTAACTTTGTTTCCACCAGGCATACAATATCTGGTTCTTCTTTCTTTATGTAATCTCTTAATTCTAATTTACTAGATAAAATCCCATCTATGTTTGTATACATCATTTTTAATCTCTTGTTCTTATCATTTTTAGTTAAACTTGCTCCATTCTTTTCTCTTCTTTCTCTTTTATATACCATTTCCTTATCCTGTCTCCTATAATTCTCCAAAAAAATGCCTTCTTCTCCTCCTCTGACCTTTCATTATTTTTTTCTCTTGCTTCTGCCACCAGTTCATTGTGTCTCTTCCTTTCCTCCTCGTTTCTATTTTTCTTTATATATATATATATATATATATATATATATATCTTTGCAACCTTCTGTTTCTCTGAGTTTCGTTTTTCTATATAGTACTTCTTCTGCTGCTGCTTGTGATTTTAGTAATATTTTAATTGGTCTCACTGCTCCTTCTTGATATGGTCCCATTCTATGGATTTCTTCTACTTCCTCTTCTAAGTTCTGTCTATCCTCGTCATTCAGATGTTTTAGTAGGTCTTTTACTGATTTCATTTCGTCTTTTTCCCTTCTTGGTCTATATTTAACATTTTTTTCTTTGTCCAAAAATAATTACACTTTCTTTTTTTCCGCAATTTCTCTTACTAAATTTTCTTTTTTCTTGAGGACTCCTATCATTTTGCTTGTCATATTTTCATCTCTTTCTTTTAACTGTTCTTGAAATACTTCTTGAAATGATTCCTTGTCTTTCTTATCTTGGATTCTCCATGCTTGTACTTCTTTTTTAATCACGTCTTGTACTCTTTCTTCTTCTTTGTTAACTAGATCTTTTAGCTTTTCTTTTTCTTTCTCGGCTTTACCGAGTCCTTCTTCCATCAATTTCTTATAGTTCGCTATTTGGACTTTTAATTCTTCATTTTCGGTTCTTAGCCTAGTTTCGTTTTCTTCCACTCTTTTTATCCTTTCTTTCAATTTCTGGAGCTCTTTATCCTGTTCTTCATTCTCTTTCATTCCCATACTCTCCTTTATCAATTTATCTAATTTACGTTCGATAGTTAAGACTCTATCAAATAGTGAAGTTTGCGCCGTATCAAAGCCTTCAAATTCTCCTCCTCCCTCACCAACATTGTCATCATCAGCTTTCATTCTTTCCCTTGTCACATACCTGCATTTAGATGGAATCTCTTTCTCACTCATTATTATTTAACACTGTATGCATGAAAGGAAAAATGAGTCCACACTTATCGCCCAGGCCACTGTAAACCCAAACAAAGGTAGTGAAGATCAGCTGATTGTCGGGAGCGACGGTATCGCGTCCTTCCTCTGCTGCGTCTCGTGTGTGTGTGTGTGTGTGTGTGTATTCACTGTTTTGATCTGCTGCAGTCTCTGACGAGACAGCCAGACGTTATCCTATGGAACGAGCTCAGAGCTCATTATTTCCGATCTTTGGATAGGCCTGAGACCAGGCACACACCACACACCGGGACAACAAGGTCACAACTCCTCGATTTACATCCGTACCTACTCACTGCTAGGTGAACAGGGGCTACACGTGAAAGGAGACACACCCACATATTTCCACCCAGCCGGGGAATCGAACCCCAGTCATCTGGCTTGTGAAGCCAGCGCTCTAACCACTGTGTGTGTGTGTGTGTGTGTGTGTAATTCACCTCGGTCATCTGCTGGTCACCCAGCCAGTCTTCCTCATTACGGAGCGAGCTCAGAGCTCATAGACCGATCTTCGGGTAGGACTGAGACCACATCAACACACAACACACACCGGGAAAGCAAGGCCACAATCCCTCGAGTTACATCCCGTACCTATTTACTGCTAGGTGAACAGGGGCTACACGTTAAAAGGCTTGCCCATTTGCCTCGCCGCTTACCGGGACTCGAACCCGGCCCTCTTGATTGTGAGTCGAGCATGCTAACCACTACACTACGCGATGTGTGTGTGTGTGTGTGTGTGTGTGTAAGTGCTTGTAGATTTGTGTTAGGGGGAAAGTTGTCTTTAGAGGGCAGGCTGTGACTCCTCCCCTGAGTTGTGAGACACACATTTACATACAGTGGAAGTCATAGAAGTATGTAATACTTATAAATTAATACTTATAAGTTAATATGAAGAAATATAGGTAGGAAGTCTATAATTTATTTTAAGAAAAATAAATAATAATAAAAATAAAATACAGAACTTATGAACAGCAAGGTACAGTTGACTTCATCCTCATGTGAATCATCTATCTTATTTGGAGTGTCTTTTACATATGCCGCTGATGTTACATACTGTAGCTTTAAGAAAAGTGGCACCATTGTATGCATGTTTTGACGCCACCCTAGCTGCCATAAATGATACAAAAAAAAAGTTGCTTCAGCCTCTTTTGTCCCTTCCATTAACACCAAAGTACAGTAAGAAATGCTCCAAGCAGGAATGAGACACAACTTTAGTCTGAAATAGAGTAATCTCCACTGATTTACTGCCAATCATTACAAAATCCGACCATTTATTAACCTTCAGCAGATTATCAGACTTAAGGTTGAGGAGAGATGCTTAGCACAGTGGGAAAGAGTGCAATGAATAACTTGATTATTGACTGTTACCACTAATAATAAGAGAGAGAGAGAGAGAGAGAGAGAGAGAGAGAGAGAGAGGGGGGGGGAGGGGCTCGCCTCACAGCCACTTACTGGACGGTCTGGGAAGGAGATGAGGACGTCATTGATGACCAGCAGTGCCCCCCGGTCCAAGGCTTCCTGGCAGTACTCAGCACGCACACACAGCTTTGCCACAGTGGACAGGAGCTCACTAGTGGTGTCTGCATCATTTAACCACTCTGCCAAAATCACTAGCTTAATTAGACCATTTTATTTACATTAGGAAGGGTCTGTCAAGGTCAGAAGATTAATGTCCAGTCTTCACTGTTTCAATCCCCACATGAGTTTCTGAAGTTGTATAAAATCACCAAATAGTAACCAAAATAAATAAGCAAACATGTCATGGTACTCAAGGGGTTAAATTCATGAATATTCCTTGCTTGAACCACTGTTTCATCTAAATTGTTCAATACTTCTATGATTCTATTCAGGAAACTATACTTCTTGACATCTCTTTTACATGCTATCTTCTTTGATTTCATACCATGTCTTCTTGTGTCTCTTGAATCCCACACAAATACGTCTTTATCAACTTGATCCTTCTCCCTCAAAGTCCTGTACACTCAACCCTCTGCTATAGCGCCTAATTGGTGCATCTATCACTGCATGATAGCCAAAATTGTGATAGCTGGACTGAAGAACCTATGAAAATAATTTAAACTGACACTAAGACCTCCAAGCTATGATTTTTTCTAACGTTTTTGCCCAGTATTTATATCACATAATAGTATAAGAAGAAAGAAATAATACTACTGTAGATAAAAAAAACTTAATCAAGAATCATAATAACAACATACATTTTATAGTATTTTATTTGCCTTGTTGTGGATGATTAGGAGTTAAGGTGGATGGGTAAATTTTGAGGCTTTGGTGGAGTGTTAGTCACCACCCTGATGAGCCTGTAACTCATCTAAGATTTCATCATCCATAGCACCAGAGAAGCCTTCAAAGTCACATGTCTGATCTAAGTCAGAGGGTTGGTTGGAGGGTCCTGGTCTTGGTTCACCCTCTGGTTGCTGTGCCTGACTGCGACGCTGTAAGAAGTCCAAGATCTGATGCTGACAGAGATTTGATGTGGTCATGATATTGGTCTTCATAACTTGCAAGTGCACTAATAATAAAAAACTTTTCCTCACTGTTGGCACTCAGATCTTGTTCAATGAGGTGGTGCAGCCTGCGACCCAATTCTATCAGTCTTGATGTCAGTGATAGAAAGACCAACATGCATCACATTTTCACTTTTCTCTTTGTGCCACTTCATCCTCTTCAACAATATCTTTTGCAGTTGCTGCAAGACGCTGAATCATTTCCCTGATGTTCTGACCACTCACATAAGCAATTTCAGCTTCAGGGATTTGCCATCCCTCTGCTGCTGCCAGTTCTGCCTCTGCCTCAACTGTCTATGGGTTACCAGGTACAGCCACCTGGCGATCCCCAGGCAATCTTTCCAAAATGTTACGCCAAGCATGGTTGATAGTAACAGAAGTAACATTGTTCCAGCAGTCTACTATTAAGTCAATTACCTTATTTAATGGCTTAAAAGATGCATGCACTCATAAGATGCACTCTGTTCTGGCAGACATTGGTAAAAGGTAAATGAGTGGATTTAAGTTCTGAATATGAAGTGATGGATTTCACCTGACATTTGAAGACTCTCACGTGCATTTAGATAATTACTATATCCCAGTATTTTGCATTTAAGAACTTTAATATCTGCTAGTAGCCTACATAATTTGTTATGAGACGTAAACATGTACAGTATCTGGCATATGGCATTAGCACTGACTGAGAGACTATAGGGCTAATATTCATAATCTTTTTTATATCATTTTTTTAACATGGATACAAGGTTAGAATGTTAAAAGAAAGGTGCAATTTTAACTATATGAAAGTGTGTCTTAACTCAAGGAGTAACAGCATCACACTGTAAAAAACACAGTAAAGCTTGCCCGTGTCAAGATCAAGATAGTATGTTTTGTTTTGGTTCTTGTGGTGTATGATCACCTAGGCAAATTCTTCCTGACTGGTGTCATTCTATGTGAATCACCAGTAAGTATGACCTATTAAATATTCTTACCTTGAAAGAAAAAGTCATTTTGTGGTGAAGTACCAATCATCTCTTTGTTTACATGTGTGAAGATGTCTGGGATTTGATTTTAGAGCCTCTGTTGCTACAGACTTATCACCAACCACTGCTCAGTGCTGAACCTTGGCCTCATAGGATGCAAGCTCATTTCCTGACTAGTTTTTTTTTTTTTTTTTTTTTTTTTTTTTAGAAAAGGTGCATCTCATGAGCCATCAAATATGGTACTTATTTAATATTGTTGGATTTCCAATAGCAAATCACTCGCAGTTCTGCTTCAGTATCCCCCTTGCACCATGTCCTCATTCTCACACTCACTGTCCACTAACTGCTGTATGAGCACAGGATCATCTGTTGCCTGCTGTACCAACCTGCGGTGTAATTCATGAAACTTGTCGGTATCACGTCGGTAATAACAAGGCCTTAACGAATGAACAGGTCTGATAAAGACATCGCAATGAGCTCGGAGAAGTGGTACCCATGAACTATTGTTGCTATTGAGCGTGGATGGCCCTAACCGATCGAAGAGTACTCATTGGCTACCAAGGTTGTAATGTCATAAACATGACATCACAAGTGAAAGCAACCAATCACAAAGCAGCTTTGGGTTCTCCCTAGATGAAGAGTGTGATATTATTTGCAAACCTTGATACAGTGTAATGGACCCCATAGCCACTACTCACCACAGTCAACAGTCTTACCAGTCCTTTCATTATGCCTACTTAACCCCATAATAAACCCAGGAGACAAGGATTCACCTACATCAAGATCTTAGCCTTAGTGATAGAGATGTAAAGTCACAGGTGCAGAGATTTTGAGCAAGCTTGACAACAAAAGTCATGGCAAAAAAGAAACACCAGCAGAATGTGGCAGGTGAGTGGCTAAAATTCATGGTTAAATGTTTATTCCATAGCAGCAGTTACTAGAAAAGCAGGAAGTTCACAAATTTTGTAGTGATTGTGGCTGATGGCCACTGGCCATGCATCTTGCCACCTGGTGGGCCGGTAATGTGGGCAAATTTGATATTTTGCTCTCTCATCTTGATACAGTGGTACTTCGACATACAAATTTAATTCATTCCGTGATGATCGTTGTATATAAAAAAAATCGTATATCAAATAAATTCTTCCCATTGAAATTAATGGAAATAGAATTAATTCGTTCTTGTGATATGAATTTGCCCCCCCCCAAAAATTAATATGTTTTAAATATCAACCAAATATAGATTTAATATAAGATAAATACAATGTTTATTGTATGCATAATACAAATGAACTATATTGCCCAAAATAACAACTTAACCCGTAAAACTCTGGACACACTGATAGACGTTAATCACGCAAGACTTGGGACATGTCGATAGACGTTTGGGTTTTTTACGGCTATATTTTGGCTATTTTCTTCCCGTTTTCTCTGCTTGTGACCAGGCAACACTCATCAGGAGTAAACATATGCTCTACGTCACTGTGTCATCAACGATGGATGATGGGAGCGACAGTGATTTCACTGTGTCTGATTCCGCCACCTCTCCTGCGCGCCTTACTTCTATACCTCAGATCTCTCGCCATGTTACAGGGAGACAACTTTTGAACAAGAGTGGTATTAGAACAGGCAACAGGAAGGGGGGAGAGAGAGAGAGAGAGAGAGAGAGAGAGAGAGAGAGAGAGAGAGAGAGAGAGAGAGAGAGAGAGAGAGAGAGAGAGAGAGAGAGAGAGAGAGAGACATTTATTGGCCCAATGAGTAGTACATAACTTAACATTAACATTGATTAATTCGTGGACAAGGGCCTGTTGAGCTGAGGCTCTTTTAGAGAGAGAGAGAGAGAGAGAGAGAGAGAGAGAGAGAGAGAGAGAGAGAGAGAGAGAGAGAGAGAGAGAGAGAGAGAGAGAGAGAGAGAGAGAGAGAGAGAGAGAGAGAGAGAGAGAGAGAGAGAGAGAGAGAGAGAGAGAGAGAGAGAGAGAGAGATGATACAAAGGGCCCGTTTTATATCACTCTAGCCAAGGCCACTGAACCCGATCGGGCGCAAGGCCACGTAAACCGATGATACCACCTCATTCAACCTGTGATATTTTGGTAACCATGAGATCTAGAGACTTCTGTTTTTTTTGCATTGCAAAGAGGAAGAGTTACTTGTGGGCAGAACACCATTTGTACTCACTCGTTTATTGGATTTCTCAGTGTAATCAGTATGTGAATACAGACTATTTTGTGTGTTTCTTGCCAAACTTTTACTTTTGGGTCTTGAGTTCACAAAACTTAAGAAAAAATACACACTGCCGAGGAGCACAGACACATACATGCACAAAGGATGAACAACGATTCACAACACGGGCTGAATGTTTGGGTGAACGCGGGTAGCCGAGCAATCGCTGCACCACCTACTGATGGCTATTCATATCTTAAAAATATCCTCGTATTTCAATGCGTAAATTATATGAAATTTTTCGTCATATATAAAAAAAATTGTATGTTGGGGCGATTGTATCTCGAGGTATTACTGCATTTACTTTTACTGTTCATTACAAAATTTCATTATGTGCATAACAAAATCATGTTTCTTGTGTGGTAAAGCTTGGATGAGGATAAAAAAGAGATTATTTTGTGCACATCAATATTTACATAGGAGATAGTGATGCCTTTACTACACCTTGGGAGGTGTAGTTATTAGTGGCACGTGTAGTAAGTAAATCACAACATCCTACTGACATTTGATGCATTCATGGATACCACTTTCAATTAGTGGTACATGTGCACGTTGGTGGTGCACTGTTAAAGTTTCGTGGATTCCATCCCTGAACTGCCAACTAAAGTATGTCGCTTTCACAACAGCTACTACTTCCTGGCCAAGTGGCTGGATTAATGCTGTAGTGTTAGATGCAAAAACTCCACTTTAACATTAGCATGATTAGTCCAAAGAAGTGGAGAATGACCTGGGGCATTATCAAGAAGTAGAATTTTAAACCTGATGATTCACTTGGCAAAACTCCTCAGCCTCTTTGAACTGGTCAAAAGAAAGTTTTGCCAACATGTACCCCTTCCTTGAGTTTAACCAGTGCACATTCAACCTTTTCATGTTGCATTCTCTGTAGAATGCAGGTTGTTTTGCTTGATGCACAATTGTTGGCTTTATGTGGCAGGTTCTCGATGCATTCATTGTGAATAGTAAGGTAAAGCATTCTTTTACTGCCTTTCTTCCACATACCTTGGCTGACTTATTTGTGATGTAAGTAGAAGTTAGTCTCATCCATGATGAATGGGTGTTTTTCAGGAACTCAGGGTATGCAGAATTGTCATCACTTGCTGCCTCACTAGTTATCTTAATGCTTTTCACTTTGTGATGTGACATGAAATTCTCTACCTATTCTTTTAAGGCAAGAAATAACAAAGGCTGTTGCACATCCATCTTGCAAGCAACAGCAGCATACAGTTTCTTGGCATGTCCATAACATTATGTGTGCTGACCGACACGTTATGTTTTGCCTGTACATTAGGTAATGTTTTACTTTATGTGTGTTAAAGTCCGCTTTGGTGGAAATAATTTTATCTATTACCAGTTTCGATATGTACATTAAAAGTTATATGTGTACTTATAATTTATAACTGGTAATGAATGGCAGAAAAATTAAAAGTACATCAAAACTTATCTTAAATGAAAAGTCTGTCCTCATAAATTAAATAAACTAAACATTACCATAATGCAGTAACCTAACCTTGCAGGCTGATGGCTGAGCATGGAGACATTGCATGCCATGTACTGTTCCCCTGAAACATGTGTTGTTTATTAATTTAGCTTACCAAACTATTTGTGACAGAAATGAATGTCAGGTTGATTAAAAGTACATTAAACTGTATAGAAAATAGTTTCATCCACCAAAGCAGATCTTTAAGATGAAGCAAAATTATATCCAATATAAGAAAGATAATCAGTTGGCCACTGATGTAATAGGCAGACCCGTTTAATAATCAACCTGAGTCGATAGCCTTAGATATTCATGCCAACAAACAAAATCCAAACAAACACAATAGTACCTGTTGCTCCAGATATATCCCTAGTAACTGTTCAGTCTTGAGTAGCACTTGATTGCTACTTCACATAGCTTGGGCACCAGCTTCTGATGGAGCTATTTTCATGTGGGACTTGATATAATCAAGGTTTGGTGAATTCCATGCACTATTGACTCGTTTCTTCCAAATTTTTTTCCTAACATGCTTTGTTTCACCTTTGTCAATCATCTTCACAATTTTGTAACTTCTGAGCATAGGTTAAGTTCTATTTCTTTTTAACCCATGCAGGTGCCAGAGTCTTCTGCTGAACAATGTTGGGGAGACAGGATGGAGGTAACTCTGCTATTGTTGTGCAGTAGCCACAAATGCATGTTGGACAATCAGCTACTGCTGTCTTCACAGTAGACTTGTCACAGGCTGAATACATTTTGTAGCTAAAATAAACGATATATAATTCCTGATTATTAAAAACAAGTTACAGGTATTCCTTGCTTTATGATTAAGTTACGTTCCTAAAAACTAGATTGAGTAATAAACGATCGGATAGTCAACTGAAGGTTCAATAGGTTGTTTCCAATTTGTGTCTACAAAAGACTTCCTTACCTTAACCTCTTCAGTACTATGACACTTTCATATTCATTTTGGTGATTTTATACAGCTTCAGAAACTTATGTAGGGATTCAAATAATGAAGACTGGCCAATAATCTTCTGATCTCCATGGACTCTACCTAATGTAGATAAAATTGTCTTAACATACCCAAAGCTCAAGGTAAAAAATGCATCCCACTACTGAAGGGGTTAATAAAATCTGCCTTCCTGTACTTATATCTCCCACTCTTGTAAGTTTCTCTTTAGTTTTTTATCAAACTTTTGCCTAACTAAAATTCAATTAAGAGATTACAATTTTTGTCCAAAAGGGATCATCTATATAATTGATTTCCTAAGGTCCTAGGTAAACAATAAGTCTATATTCTAAACTCCTCATTTCTTTTAAATCTGATGTTTTCCCAAACACACTGGATAATTGAGTTAGACATTACTAAATTTAGCAGTGTATTTCCCCATAATTCTTATCCACTTTCTATGGTCCATTCTTCCCAGCAGACTTCTTTGCATTTAAAGTCTCCCATAAGTACTATACTATTACTCACTCTTAAATTTTTTTTAGATACATACTAGTATCTCTTAAAATTATATTGTATTCATTGGTTTACAACTTGTGATATTGTCATTTTTTTCTCTCCTTTCCTTTTTGTCTTGATTTTGATTACTTCACTCATTTTGTGCTTCCAAGGGTTACAACAGCCATTACCTTCTCCTATCTCTACATCCTCCACTGTTACATTCTTTAAATCTGGTGGCCATACCACAGATACATATTTTAATTTTGGTTGAATCATTGTTGCAATTAGTCTCCTTATCATTTCTTCATCCAGGTATACAAATGCAGTTCTTATATTACTTAGTAGATTCATTGTTTTCCAACAATCTTTGCTCACAGAGTCACATTAACAGCTGCAACCACCTCCATATTTAAACTATTCCAGACTTCAATACATTGATACAATGAATTATATTTCTAGATGTCACTGAAGACATTTACTTTTCTTAATCTTTTTTGTATGTCCTGTTGTACATCTTGTTCCCTCATCCATGTGCATCTCGAAAACTTGTCTGTCTGTCTTTTACATATGGTTTAGTAATGTTACTTACTTAACCCCTTGCCTGTGGATTTTTTTTTTTTTTTTTTTATTTTATTTATAGCCTATGGTGCCTGTAGCTATATTTGAAAAGTATGGGAAGCATTGTCCAGCTTCCACCCATTAGCAGCACCTGCAATTTTATTTATAATGGTACCCATATTAGGCCCCATAACACCACCCAAGCACATCTTTGGTGTAAGGCAATAACACCTCCACATAGAATCCGGGTACCATGGTGACATGTAGGCAATTTTAAACCACTCGAGAAATTACATAATTTCAAAACAGTATGTGGAGGGATTTGAACCTACGCATTGGACATCTGCCTGATCCCACGCTCACCACCTTATCCACTACACCACCGCCTATATATAAATGTTTGTTCAGATTTTACTGGACTTTGTTGTGGCATGGTCTCTATATAGAATATTCTTTACTAGCAACAAAATTCATAAAATCATTATCTCAAATACCCAAACACATGCCAACATGGCCTCTCACGGCAAGTCATTGCTTATGACAGCAGTGGATGTGCTACACACATAAAGCTAATACAGGCAATCCCCGCTTAACAAATGGGTTACGTTCCGAAAAAAATATTTGTTGCGTGAATTTTCGTTAAGCGAACTAACTATAACAAGTTTGACCCGTGACTTGAACTTCCATTGAGAGTAAACAAAGCGAGAGTACATCAAAGTACAGTGAAAGGTTTAATGAAAGTAAAAATTATGAAGTTAAACATTTAAGCAGTTTAACTTAAGACTAAGTCATTATAATGTACACTAATGCATGTATGTAAGTAACTCTATAATGTTGATGATCTTAAATTTATGAAGGGAGGGAATGTGGAGTGGGAAAAACGCTAGCCAGCAACCTGTGAAATGTAAACAAAGGGTGCATCATTGTACTACATACAAAACTTATGTACAGTAAGCCCCTGCACTTGGCGAATCTCCCACACGCCCCACCGGTACACCACAGCCAGTTGATCCTTCGCTGTCATAAGAATAACATTGTCCTGCGCTTTCATCCTTCCCGCCATCCCTCACACCCCACCAGTCCACCGCAGCCAGTTGATCCTTCGCTGTCGTAAGAATAACATTATCCTGTGCTTTCATCCTTTCTGCTGCCCCACGTACCCCACCGGTCCACTGCAGCCAGTTGATCCTTCGCTGTTGTAAGAATAACATTGTCGTGGGCTTTCATCCTTTCCATCGCCCCACGCACCCCACCGGTTCACTGCAGCCAATTGATCCTTCGCTGTCGTAAAAATAACAATGTCCTGCACTTTCTCTCTGGAATTTTTTGTTGTTGTTTTATTTGCATTTAGAAGCTTACAATGGCACCGAAGAGGCACAAGAAAGAATGTAGTGACAACCATCGAAAGGAAAAAGGAGATTATTGATAAATACGAGAATAAAGGAAGAATACCATATCTTGCAGCTGAGTACTGTATGGCTAAATCTACAGTAGCCACAATACTGAAGAAGACAGAGCTCATTAAAAGAGCTGATGTGGTGATTGGTGTGAAAAGGCAATATAAGCAACCTGCAGCAGTGGAAGAAATGGAAAAATTGTTGATTGGATAAACCAAAGGTAGATGGCTGGTGATTCTTTGTCAGAGGCATAATTTGTGCGAAGGCTACGCTGCTGGATCGTGATCTTATTTCTGATACTACATCTGACTCCAATGATGATTTTAAAAACAAGAAAAGGGTGATTTGTGAATTTCAAGAAAACAACTGTAATTCATTCTGTTGTGAGGAATGGCGACTCAGCAAGTGCTGACAGAGTTGCCGCTGAGTAATTTGTACCTGAATTTAAGAAATATGTGGATAAGGAGCGCTTAAGCCTGTTTTGGAAAAAAAACCTACCAAACATGATCTATATAACAAAGGAAGAGAAGTGTTTGCCAGGACACAAGACCATGAAACACAGGCTAACCCTGCTTCTGTGCGCCAATGCTAGCGGCGACTGTAAAATCAAACCGCTGATTTTTTCTAAACTGGGTTTGGCAATGGCAGGAACGAATTACCTGATTTATAGGTATCAATAATCAAACTTTTTAATACTCGAACGGTCATTTGGAATGAATTAAGTTGGAGTATTGAGTCTCCACTGTTTATATATATATATATATATATATATATATATATATATATATATATATATATATATATAGGTAACCCCCGCTTAACGAAGGGGTTACGTTCCTAAAAAACACTTCGTTAAGCGAACCGATTATAACAAGTTTAACCCCTGATTTGAACTTCCATTGAGAGTAAGCAAAGCGAGAGTGCATCATAGAACAGTAAAAGGTTTAATGAAAGTAAAAATTATGAAGTTAAACTTTTAGGTAGCTTAATTTAAGTCATTATAATGTACATTAATGTATGTATGTATGTAACTTTATAATGTTGATGATCTTAACTTTATGAAGGGAGGGAGAGTGAAACGGGAAATACACTAACCAGCAACCTGTGGAATGTAAACAAAGTGCGCATCATGGTACCACATACAAAACTTATGTACCACATTTCCACAAGGCTTTCCATTTTATCCATTGTAGAGTCACGAGTTCAGGTGGTTCTTTTAGCTTTCAAGGAAGATGCGGTCTCACCAGCCTTCTTAATAGAGTCTGCTTACTTGCTGATGGAGTCAAGATGGTGGTAAGCAATGTTATTAGTTTTCTGGCCTCTCTCTTGTCTGTGAATAATAACCAGCTTCACTTCGAGAGTAAGACATTTCCTGGTCTTCTTAGGAACGTTAGGCCATATTGCAGGGCGTTTTGGTGGTAAGTTGAACTAGGGAAGATGAGCTGCTGATGACGCTGTTATGTTTTGACTGGGGAGTGAGTGGTGCGCATGATCTTGATCTTGATCTTGATGCTACAGGTGACGCAGAATTTCTTCTCTTCGGTAGTGCCTGTATTGTCCACGAGAGGCTTGATCTTGATCTTTATTCTACAGGTGTCTCAGGATTTCTCCTGAGGCAGGCCTTAGTACCAGCAGCTCCTGGTGTATTCAAAAGCCTGTCAGCTTGCATGATATGGTGGGGCTTTCAAATTTGGAAAAAATTACCTGGATAAAACTTCGTTTGGTGTTTGTTAAACAAGCAGATGGTAGTAAAACGAAACCTTCGTTGTAGCGAAATTTCGTTGTGTGAACCTTCGTTAAACGGGGGTTGCCTGTATATATATATATATATATATATATATATATATATATATATATATATATATATATATATATATATATATATATATATATATATATATATATATATATATATATATATATATATATATATATATATACACCTAACCCTCCGTTATCGCATGAAATTGATACCTAAAACCTGTGTGTGTGTGTGTATATATATATATATATATTTTTTTTTTTTTTTTTTTTACAAGGGCACTGGCCAAGGGCAAACAAAGTGTTGGAAAAAAAAAAAAATCCCGCTGGTTGCCAGGCCCTGTTAAGAAGAAAGTAGAAAGAGAAAAACAAAAAATCTAAAAGGAGGGTCCAGTTAACGTAAGAGGTGTCTTGACACTCCTCTTTTGAAAGAGTTTAAGTCATAGGCAGGTGGAAATACAGACACAGGTAGAGAGTTCCAGAGTTTACCAGTGTAGGGAATGAAGGAGTGAAGATACTGGTTAACTCTTGCATTAGGAAGATGGACAGAATAGGGATGAGAAGAAGTAGAGTCTTGTGCAGCGAGGCCGCAGGAGGGGAAGGCATGCAGTTAGCAAGTTCAGAAGAGCAGACAGCATGAAAACAGCGGTAGAAGACAGATAAAGATGCAACATTGCGGCGGTGACTTAAAGAATCAAGACAGTCAGTTAGAGGAGAAGAGTTGATAAGACGAAAAGCTTTAGATTCCACCTTGTTTAGTAAAGCTGTGTGTGGATCCCCAGACATGAGAGCCATACTCCATACACGGGCGGATAAGGCCCTTGTACAGAGCAAGCAGCTGGGAGGGAGAAAAATGGACGAAGACGCCATAGGACACCTAACTTCTTGGAAGCTGATTTAGCAAGAGTAGAGATGTGAAATTTCCAGTTTAGATTTTTAGTGAAGGATAGACCGAGTGTGTTTAATGTAGAGGAGAGGGGAAGTTGAGTGTTATTGAAGAAGAGAGGATAGTTGTCTGGAAGGTTATGTCGAGTAGATAGTTGTAGAAATTGAGTTTTTGAGGCATATATATATATATATATATATATATATATATATATATATATATATATATATATATATATATATATATATACAGTAAGGTCTCGGTTTACATCAGAATTACATTCCTGAAACATGACGTAAGTCAATTTTGTACGTAACTCGAGTTTCCGTACATTTCAAAACATATTATGGAGTTTTCAACCAATCATTGTTTATGGTCATTCAGGTAAGTTAAAAGTTATATTGTTATATTATTTACAAGTATGTAGGAATATGAAACACAAGCTTGTTTTTGTTGAAGGACTGCAGGTTGCAGAGAGGGGTGGACGCATGAGGCCGCCAGAAGGGTGGGCAGGTCGAATGTTGTGACGCACAGGGTGGACAGCTGGGAGCATAGTGCAGCGCGGTGGGAGTAGAAGCGTGGGCAGTGGGGCAGGAAATGCAATAGGAAAGAGCAATAGGGATCAGCAGACAGGCACAGACGGTGCAAGTCAGCTGCGAGTGTCGTGTGGCCCAGGCGAAGGCTCCGAAGTTGTTATTGTTGTGATGGGTGTGCGAGCCCTCAAGGTCGTCAACCTCCCCGTTGTCATGGTAACGGGCTTCCCATTTTCTTCTTCCCTCCCTCACGCACAGCTGCTGCCTCCCTTCTCATGTCTTTTAATTATGTCCTCTTTTTTCTTGTAGCGTAATGGTTTTCCTTTTCTTAGCATCACTGCTGTCACTAAGAAGTTTTCTCTTTGGTGCCATTGAGCAAGATACTAAGAACTTGAGTCAGTAAACGCAGAAGTAGGATAACACTCTTGCCAGGGGCGACGGTGTGGTGGAAGTGAGGCAGGGTGTTATTGTATTCAAGCATGAGGTGGGCGGTGTGGCGGGCAACCACCAACAATAACAATAAATCCCGCACTTTACGATTTATAAATTTTCAATTTTTTTAATCTTAAATTGCCTTATAGTGGACTGACATAACTACGAGTTTGACATAACTCGAGACCGACGTAACCTGGGACTTTACTGTATATATATATATATATATATATATATATATATATATATATATATATATATATATATATATATATATATATATATATATATATATATATATATATATATATATATATATATATATATATATATATATATATATATATATACAGTCGGCGCCACGGGTATTGGTGCGATGTTTTTTTTTTCATCTGTAGCACTAAAACAAGTGCAATACTAACATGTATGTAGAACCTACCAGCCTCCAATACTTTGTGGGGAGTCCTTTCCTTTTCAGACAGCTCTCAAGGCGTCGAGGAACAGATTCAGCCAGTCTTTGGAGCATTGAGGGTTCTAAGTTGTCCCAAATGTCCTTAATCTCCTTCACATGCTTTTCCACAGTTGCTGTGTTACATCCTCGTAGTCTTCGTTTTATCAGTCCCCACACATTTTCAATTGCATTGAAATCTGTACTATTACCAGGCCAATCCTTTATGTAATCCACTCCTACAAATTCAAGCCATTCTTTGATTAGTTTTGCTGTGTGTGCAGGGGCACCATCCTGCATGAACACCTCACTCTTACAGGCATCAAAGCAGTCCTCGAGATGGTCACACAACAGTTCCAAATATGATTCCTTGTTCACTGTTGTGTTTTTAGGTAATATAACCAGCTTGCCCACACCATAGTACCCAAATGCACCCCATACCATGACACTATCAGGGTGCTTGACTGTCCCCAGTGTGTACTTGGGATGGTACGGGTCCGCACCCGGACGGAGCCAAACCTTACCTCCTCGGTTCCCAGTAACATTAAATGTAGCCTCATCGGTCCACAAAACCTTCTTCCACTTTTCATTATCCCAATTTAGATATTTCTTAGAAAATTTCACACGATTGTGTTTCTGTTTCTCCGTCAGAAGAGGTTTGCGTCATGGTGCCCGATGCTCATAAGACAAATCGTCCTTGAAGCGGCGTTGTATTGTCCTAACAGACACATCTTGCAGGAGTTTTGGATTTTTTTCTTTCAATTCTTTAGCTGTTATTCTTGGTTCAGCTTCCACCTGTCTTTGGATAACCTTCAGAGTCCTTTTTGATGTCTTTTTAGCTGGTCCAGTCCTCTTGACTTGGAGTGGGGGATAATCACCTCCCACTGTCTTGCATTCCTTTGTCCATCTCTGGACACTGCGCAACGATACTCTGGTCTGGATTGATATATCCTTGTTAGACTTTCCTGCCTTATAAAGTGAGCTTATTGCTGCAATTTTCTCCCTTGTGAGCTCTGGGCCTCGTGGCATTATTACAAAAATTCCACAAAAAACACAACGCGTCAGAGCGGAAAAAACAATTGCTGCAACACGACTAATCACAAAAAGCAACTGAGATCTTTATTGTCTGCATGTGGGTCTTAAGCTCAGCCTACTCTACCATGTGCTTTCGCGCCAATACCAATGTCGGTTTTCTTAGGTGTAAAATGGGGGTCCTTAATAATTCGTCACGGGTATTGGCGTACATTTTTCGCGCCAATACCCGTGGTGCCAACTGTATATAAATATACACACACACACACACCTAACCCTCCATTATCACACGAAATTCGTACCTAAAAATGAATTAAAATGTGCATAATCTGTTGCATCAATGATGTACACAGTACTTTCATACAATATAAATCCATTTCTCAAAAAAATTCCACCATTAATTAATAATTAATGATTTGTAACAAACTAAAATGCTTGTCTGTCTCAACTGACTAACTTATGAATGGAATTTTTTGCTTGTTGTGCAAGTTTTACACAAACATCAATGTTAAATTGGCTTAATAATCTGTTAGATAATCAACACTTGCTTATTTCTTGTCCCTCCATTATTCTTGTATAATCTATCACTCAACAATGATCCTGAGATACTTCTATTTTAGCTTCCTCCACTTAAAACCAATCATGCAAGGCATGGTCTAAATCCTCCACCATACCTTCAGATAGTTCATATTATAATTCATTGCTCTAGGTCAACTATAAGGAACTTAACTCCACAGATCTGGTTTTTGACATTGAAAATTATACAAACTCCATATCAACTTTCCTGCTATTCACCATTCTCAAGCCATTTCATTATGCCAAGTTTATTTTTCAATAAAAAAAAAAAAAAAAAAATGTAAACACAAGTTAATTGTGGTAGTTTAAAGGTCCACTTTAGGTATGATTTGATAAGTGAAGTACAGCACAAAATGGACAAATGTGAACTTGCATTGCTAAGTTTGAGATATAAGGTTCTCTTGACTATTCCACACAATGTAATGCAGGAAGCATATGGTGCACCATCTGTCTCACAAAGTGTATGATCATATTTGCTTTTGGAATATTTGGTATTTATTGTAATTTGTTTACTTTTAAATACATTCAAATTGAAACCAGCATGTCCCAAAAAATTAACTTGTAAAAATAGAAAGACCTACACCATACTTACTAGTGAGAAACATATAGCAGGCATAGAAGTAGCTAAAGTTTTTTTTAAACAGAATAAATAAAATCCATATACACTAGTTCATTAAAAGATTGAAGGCTGCAAAAATGAATTTATAATGGGCATCTTTTGAGCATATTTTCACTTAAACACACTAAGAACAAACTCCTACCTTTGATCAGCTCCAAACAAACTGCAATGAGATTATGCTCCTCAGCTAAGAAACGTGCATGTTCATGGGCTTTACCAAAGGCTTGCCGCACATCGTCATCCAAGGTGAACACTCTCAAGGCCTTGCACACCACTCGCACCACCCTGGAATTGGTGCGGTGGGTTTGCAAGACTGACACAAGTGCACCCACTGCACCCAGGGACACCAAGCTCTGGCGGTTGTCCTCATGCTTAATACAGCACTGCATACACCACTGGGCCTGCAGGATACAGTACACATGAGTTGGGCATGGATGGAGGATCTAAATAACAAATTACTATGAAACTATGTTAAGAAGCATTGTCATCACACAGAAAAAGATGAATTTCAGTTTAGTTATTTTTTCATTTTATTCAATCCTATTTGAGCAATAAGCCTTTTCACATACATAACTTGATTCTTTTCCATTCAGGTGTGAATAATTTCCTGAAACTGAGAACAAGATTACATAAATTTCAACATAAATGAAGTGGCAAGAATAAAGAATGCTTCAGTTTAACCCTTATACCCCATGATAACAGGAGAGAGCAGTTTCAAGATACGTAGATAAAAAAATGGGTAGCAAATGCTAAAAAGAATTTCCTTAAGTCCTTTAGTGCTCAATCAAATTCTTTTTACAGACACTGGGACAATTATATATCATTAGAAAGCTTAGGAGTTGCTCATTGCTGAGGTATAATCATTACTGAATAAATGTAACTTATAAATGCATGATTTTCTTGTGAAATAATTAGTGTAACATAAAATAAAATGATCTACCATCACTTTATGTCGTAAACCACTATGTTGTTATATGGTAAACTTCCTAAGCGTAACCTAATAGTAAATATGACAATGTCCAAAGGAAGCTAATCAATTTTCAAGAAAAGCTGACAGTGTTATCATTAATTTGCAACACATATGGACTTCAAAATAGTCAGCACGAGGAGCTCTAGCCAATGAGACACAAAACAAAAAGTAGAGGTTAGTACTGATGTTGAACAAATGTGTACCAAAAGAGATAATTCATGTTCTTAATTTATTGTACAGTATTACTATAAACATAAAAATCTCACATACATGTCATGTCATGTTAATCCATTACAACAGTCTGATGGAATAAACTCTGCAGCCTTACCATGAATTAAGTGATCAAGTGGGAAGTTAGGTAGTATTTTTTTTTTTTTTTTTTTTTTCCATGAGCAGAAGCTGGAAAAAAAAAAAAAAAAAAAAAAAAAATATATATATATATATATATATATATATATATATATATATATATATATATATCTATCTATCTATCTATCTATCTATCTATCTATCTATCTATCTATCTATCTATCTATCTATCTATCTATCTATCTATCTATCTATCTATCTATATATATATATATATATATATATATATATATATATATATATATATATATATATATATATATATATATATATATATATATATATATATATATATATATATATATATATATATATATATATATATATATATATATATATATATATATATATATATATATATAAAAGAATAGAGTTAGCTAAAAGTCTAGGACAAATATCTTGAAACCTCCTTCTTAAAATAAGTCAACCTGTAGGAAGATGAAAATACAGAAGCAGCCGGGGAGTTCCAGAGTTTACCAGAGAAAGGTATGAATGATTGAGTGTACTGGTTAACTCTTGTATTAAAGAGTTGGACAGAATAGAGGTGAGAGGAAGAAGAAAGCCTTGTGCAGCAGGACTGCAGGGCTGCAGGAAGAGGGGAAGCATGCACTTAGCAAGATCAGAAGAGCAGTTAGCATGAAATAATGGTAAAAGAAAGCAAGGAATGCAACATTACGGTGCTGAAAAAGAGGCTGAAGACAGTCAGTCAAAGGAGAGAGATGATGAGACAAAAAGCTTTTGATTTCACCTTATCTAATAAAACTGTGTGAGTGGAATCTCTCCAAACATGCAAAGAGTACTCCATACAAGGACAGAGAAGGCCCTTGTACAGAGTTAGCAGTTGTAGGGGCAGGAAAAACTGGCAGAGATGCCACAGAACACCTAACTTCATAGAAGCAGTTTTAGCAAGAGATGAGATATGAAGTTTCCAGTTTAGATTATGAGTAAAGGACAGACTAAGGATATTAAGTGTTGAAGATGAGGACAGCGAGTCATTGAAGAAGAGGGGATACAGTAGTCATCTGGAAGGTCGTGTCAAGTTGATTGATGAAAGAATTAAGTTTTCGAGGCACTGAACATGGGAAGTAAATAATCCTTAGCAAAAATAAGGTAAAATAAAGAAAATAGGATAGTAATAACAGGAGAGTAATGATGCTGATGATAATGATGATAATATGTTTGGTAGTAAGGAAGAACACTACTAAAGATATATATAGTCTTTAAGATTATAATAGTTTCTTTGTAGACAGAGGCAGAGAAGAGAAGACTTAATAATTAAAATACATTGATGAAGGTAAGGCTACAAAAGGACCTCTCTCTCTCTCTCTCTCTCTGCATATTACAGCAATGGTTATTTTTTCAAACCACTAGTAGTCAAGAAATATTTTTTCTCTTAGTAACTATATCTCTAGCCTCTTTATCAGAAATGATAATTAAAATACATTGATGAAGGTAAGGCTACAAAAGGACCTCTCTCTCTCTCTCTCTCTCTGCATATTACAGCAATGGTTATTTTTTCAAACCACTAGTAGTCAAGAAATAATTCTTTTTCTCTTAGTAACTATATCTCTAGCCTCTTTATCAGAAAGGCTAACCAAACTTATTGGAGAGAGAGAAATAACACACAATTTTGGCATACTTATAGGAAATAATTTGCATGGGACTAGAGTGGAGGCCGTGGTGTGTCTAGTCTGCACAAGTGACAAAGTGTGACTGACAGAATAACAAATGTTTGTGTAGAGCACAATGTTATGGTGATAATCCTTATGGAAGGTAGAGAATTTTTCACGTCATGCGACAGGCTGTTGTTTGACACATGTCAAGTATCCATAGTCTATGCAGATGTCTATCTCATTTCCTGTCTCATACATCTTGATTAAAAAATTCAAGATATCCGACACTTATCCAAGGGCTTGAAGGTGTCCAACTTGTGTGATATTCAAGATGTTCAGCTCTGCCTTAGCCAGAGTTTAGTGTACTTCCCTTTAATGAATATGTCAAACAGCATCCTGAACTGGAGTACAACAGAGTAATACTGTTTGACATATTATAACAAACCCCATGCTAATTCCTTTTCTTTATGCAAGACAAAGTTCCAAACTAAACTGACTCATAAAATTACAAAACCTAATTTTCTCTAACTTGGTCAGAAAATAAGCCCAAAATACTTAAGCATATTATTAAGTCCTGCCTTAACATCCAATATAGCACCTTATTCTAAGAGAATCCATTTTAATTCCAAATGTCATTTACATTTTGCTTATGTGAAGAGTATCATACTTCATTCTAGAGGAAAGAGAAGGAGGATGTCAAGTAGTTAAAGCAGATGGAGATGAAAATGATTAATAAGCTAAGAATAGTGCATCACTAAAAACATGTGAGATTACAGAAAGAAACTGAGGTAGAGGATAATAGTCATGTATGGTGATGCATAGAGGGTAGATCAATGTAGTCTGGTGTCAAAAGAATGGCAGAGAAACTCGATTAAAAGAATCATATGCAAAGGAGCCTTCCTTTTTGAGCAAATTTTTTTACCTCATAACCACTTCAATTACATTACCAAAATTTGGTTCAAGGACAAAGTTACTGATTAATAACTTTAAAAGACATGACAAAAACTGTTATTTATTACTAATTTATATTTCTACAAATATTTCCTTCATTTTTATATATTCAGAAGTGAAACAAAGTGAAAAATAGTAATTCAATTTTCTAAATATGCAAGTTATGTGATCCCTTTGAAGAGTTTTGATGTATGTATACAAATTTTTCAACACTCAGGAGTACTTTCAAGTTATTTGTAGCTCTCTCCATGACCTCCCAATCCCATCACTACAGTACAACTGCATTTTCCCAGCAGCAAGATGTCTAAGTGTCATCATCACCATCATTTTGGTGATAAATGGGTTGCTCCTCCCAGTAAGGGTGTGTTTACACCAAGCGAATTGAATTGATTCAATTCATGAAGAATCATTTGAATTGAATAATTTTGAATCTGCACAGTTCCAACCGACTGATTCACATTCAGATGATTCAGTACCAAGGGAGCCTTCAGGAAGTATGGACGTATGTCCATACTTCCGAGTGGCAGGACAGAATGATTCACTGATACATATATTCAGCGTGGAAGAAATGGGCGCACCAGTTAATACATATTATTACATTTAATCTAACTCTTTATTTAGGCTTAATGGTATATGGAGGATATTAAAACAAATAAAGCTATGTTAATTCTATTATTTTGTCATATTAACTTTTACTTTGTGATGTGCCATACCATAGTATTTAGTAAACGAAATCAGAGGCACAGGGGGTAATATAAAGAAGTTTACATTCCTCCCCACCTCTAGCTGGTACCTGGCTGACTGGCAATTATGTTATATACGTACCACTCATTTCAAAGGCATACAATACACCCTACAGTTGCCAAATGAAAATGTAAAATGATGTCTGTGTGTTATTTGTTTTAAAAATATGCAGAATGATATTGTATAGTAATTTGTAGGCTACAGAAGTTCATTCTAGCTATGGCTCAGTACAATACATGTACATTATTTCGGCGCACAGGATCACTGGGATCATATACAGTAAGTCCTCGTTATACGGTACTTCTTAACCCAGTAAATTCACAGTTACGGTATTTGGAAATTACTACCCTCGATTCGATGTACGGTAAGAAAAATTCAGATACGGTATCCGCTCATGTCATACCTAAACCTGCTGTTTTTCTTTTCATGTTATTGCATCCAAACACTGAGCAATTGTTTGGCATGTTTAGTTGTGTACAGCACTGTGAAGAGTTTGATGAACACTCCAGCTAGCCCAGTGTCCACAAGCGATATGTAAACAACAGGAAACCTCAGCCGTCAGGCCAAAGTGCAAGAATGTCCTGCCAAAAGTCAGCTGTCAGTGACCACTGAGCTGGGGTGGCACGGTAAGTGTGACGTGGATGACGTCACAACAACAATCAGTCTCTTCCTACATTTCCCAATGAACACAAGTGAAATCCTTACGTGTGTGTTTTCTGTGGATATTATCACGACGCACAGTGATGCACCCATAATGGACCCAAAACGTTCTGCAGACACTGCTGGAGTTGACAAGGCAAAGCGAAAGAGAAGTAGTCTGCCCACTCAGCGGAAGATGAGTAAGGGCTGAAATCCCTACTGTCCCTTAGCCTTGAGAGGGAAATCATCTGATAGAATACATGGCGAGTGAAAAGTAAATGAGAACATTTTCTGTTTATTTCTTTTGCACATTACCTAACATTTTTTTTTTTTAGATGACTATTTTCATGTATTTTAATTTCTGTAGGGGTGATTTTTGACATGCTGGAACGCATTCCCTATTATTGCATGTTATAATGGATTCGGTATATGGTAATTTTGATTTGCGGTAAAGTTTTCAGGAAAGCATATGTACTGTATAACAAGGACTTACTGTATAGCACGTTATTCTCTTACTAAATTTATTAAAATGTCCACTAGCATGGTGCTTACTCTTGGCAGCATTGCCTTGATTGATGAAAAAATGCGTCCAAACCAATCATTGATTCTGAATTGCCATGAATCAGCATGATTTGAATTGACTCAATTTGCCTGGTGTAAACGGTTACATTGAAACTAATGTGGCGAATCAATATGATTCATGAATCATGTTGATTCTTCATGAATTGAATCGATTCAATTTGCTTGGTGTAAACGTACTCTAAGAATTCCCTCATTAGATCAGTGGCAAAGAGGTCTAAACAATATCTTCTAACGAGTTCTGTGTCCTTAAGTTCATTCACTACATCCATTCTGGATAAATAGTTTTGAGCTGGAGATGTGAAACAGCCATCTTAGTAGTGAGAGCATCTGTCATAAGTATCTACAACAGGAAGGACAGGTGTCTGGGAACAGATTAATCCCTTTTACATTGATTCTTAAGGGGATAAATCAGGTTTAGTTTTGGAACATTTTGGACTTTGAACAGCATTCAAGAATTAAGTTCAAGAACTGAAGTTCCATTGTACAAACATATACACAATGAGACATATGTATACCAAAGGTGTCTCTCCTAAAAAGCATAGTGGGCCAAGACAACTTTCACACTCACACCCATTCATACCACTCTTTAACTCCTGACCCTGACACTGAAGAGAAAGAATTACAGACATAAATATATATGGTATATTTTTTAGGACCTCTGAATTTTAGGATTATGTAAGGAAGCTGTTAGAAACCATGCAATTTGAGAAGCTGCCATTAGGTGAAAAAGATTAATACATATATGATTTCATTCACTAATCTATCCTCTTTGATGCCAAACAATAAGATGTATGAAAAAAAATAATAAATAAGTAAATAAAATAAATAAACAAATAAATAAAAACATGAAGAAATCAATCACAAGCTTAAGAAGACAGCAAAGCCAAACAAACCACAAATCTCTAATTTACTGAATAATGAATAAGAAAACACCAAAGAATAAGCTTTCAGAGATAAAGGAAAAGGACTCTTAGAAAGGAAGCTTAATATCATGAGAGAGAGAGAGAGAGAGAGAGAGAGAGAGAGAGAGAGAGAGAGAGAGAGAGAGAGAGAGAGAGAGAGAGAGAGAGAGAGAGAGAGAGAGAGAGAGAGAGATTGCACAGAGGAAAGAGGAGAAAGTCCATTAAACTAAGATAAAAGGAAAACATTCCATCACATACCAGGAATTCAAGGACAACAGGTTCCTCCAAACGACTACTCCATTCCTCCAGCAACTGCAGCAGGACTCTGTAGCCCTCACTAGACACTATGTCAGGGTTGAACTCTGTCAGGGCGACCATGGCTTGCAGGGAAGGACATAAGAGGGTTGTGTCTCCCTGCAAACAGGACAGAATAAAATAGGTGTAACACTTCCTGATCCATTATTTTGTTTTCCTTCTTCATTATGCTTCTCTTTTACATCTTTCTCTCTTACATACTATAGCTCCTTTCTTGCTTCATAACCCAATCTCCATCACATGCAAAATAAGGTAGCTAAAGTTTAAGAAAATGTTGGTATTAAGTTAAACAGGACAAAAGAATGCTAGTCTGATAAACAGTTTGAACAATGCCAGGCAGCATAAAGCATGTTTAGTTGGAATACATGAAATACTGATTGATTTGAGTGACTGAGCTGCAAACAGTCATTTCACACAAGAAGCAGAAAATTAAGTATCATATCAATGAGTAGCATCAACAAACACAAAGGAGATAACAAAATTTCAAACACATCAACATCACTGAGATGTTTCACCACTTAAGTAACAGTGGCACGTGTCATAAATAATATGAGTACATTATGGAGTATTATATTATACATCATCATTGTTCTATTATTTTTGGAACCACAACTGCAATGATTACTTTTAATATTCCCTACCTCCTTACTAACTTTACTCAAATCTTGCATGTGAGACTAGACTAGTTAGGGCTCATAATAATGTTCAGCTTTGGCAATGTTATTGGTTTTGCTTTCATGGAAACAGGCCAGGGAGCAACAAGAATAAGTAGCACAGAAAAGGGAAGAAGAATGGCTCAGACAATGGCAAGAGAGATAAAGAAATAATGAGACACCATATAATGGCCACAAGAAGAGTAGGGAGGGAAGTGATGCCACAAGTTCTCACAGCCAATAGTACCTTTCCTTTTCCAGCTGTATTACAGGGCCCAGAGCTAAGCTCTCTGTGTCCTGTCTCCTTGTCCATTCCTGTCATATCTCTCTTTCATCTGATTGACACACACCGTCAACGACATCACTGCTCAGTTTATTCCACTTATCAATGCTACGATGCGGAAACTGTATTTTCTCACGTCATTTAGACAGATGTCCTTTATTAGCTTTTTCCATGTCCTCGGAGATGATTACTTGTGGTCACCTTTATCAACTCTCTGTCCAGTATGTCAATCTTGTTCACCAATTTATACATAGTTATCATGTCTCCTCTTGTTCTTCTCTCTTCTAATGTGGTCAGCCCCAGCTTCCTCAGTCTTTCCTCATAGTCTAACTCCTGAGTCCTGGTACCATCCTTGTTGCCAGCCTCTGTACCCTTTCCACCTTCTTCACATTTTTCTTCATATGCGGTGACCAGACACATGCTGCATATTCTAACTGGGGTCTTATTAAGGTACATAATATCTTCTTCATCATTCCTTCATCTAGGTAGTGGAATGCAAGGCCAATATTTTGAAGCATGTTGTATGTTTTCCAAAAATCTTGTTAATGTGTTTCTCCGGTGACAAAGTGTTTTGCAGTTACTCCTAAGTCTTTCTCCTCATTGGTCTCTTTAATTTTCTCATCACCCAGCCTGTAATCCCTGTTTGGTCTGTATCTACTTCTTCCCATTTTCATAACATGGGTCTTGTCTATATTAAATTCCATCTGCCACTCCTTACTCCACTCATATATTTTATCAAGATCTTCCTGTAACTTGTTACAATCTTCCACATTCTTTACTCTCCTCATAATTTTAGTATCGTCCAAACATGTTCATGTAACTGTCAATTCCTACTGGCATATCATTAACATAAATCAAAAACATGATGGGACCCAGCACTGACCCTTGTGGAACTCCACTGGTTACCTTCTTCCACTCGGACTTCCTTCCTCTCACCACTGTTCTCATTTCTCTTCCCATTAAGTAATTTTCCATCCATTTTGCTAGTTTATCATTTACTCCTCCAATCATCTTTAGTTTCCACATCAGTCTATTGTGTGGTACTTTATCAAAGGCCTTTCTCAAGTCCAGGTAGATAGCATCCACCCATCCCTCTCTATGTTGTAGTATGTCAGTCACTCTTGAATAAAAACATAATAAATTGGATACACGATCTTCCTTTTCTGAAACCAAACTGCCTTTCACTCAGAATGTTTTCACTTTCTAGATACTCACTCCACTTAGCTTTAATTACTTCTTCACATACCTTGCACAATATACTAGTCAACGATACTGGTCTATAATTTAGCGGTTCCATTCTACTACCATTCTTATATATAGGCACAATGTCAGCTCTTTTCCACTCTTTCGGGACTAATCCTGTTCGTATGGAGGTTTCCACAATATCAAATATGGGGTTCAACAATTGATCCTTACATTCATTTAGCAACCTCCCAGATATGCCATCAGGCCCCATTGATTTATTAATATCCAGATTGCTTATAATTTTCCTTACATCTTCCTTAGTAACCATGATGTCCTGCATTTGCTTTATTTCCGTAGGCCTTCCTCCCATAAAATGCTCCTCCTTTGTAAACACTTTGCAAAAGTTGTCGTTCAAAATTTCAGCTATATCTCCAGCATCTTCATATACTTCTTCCCGTTTTTACCTTTTCTATTGCCTCCCTTTTATTTAGTTTTCCATTTATGAATTTGTAAAACATTTTTGGGTCACTATCACAGTTTTCCACCACCCTCTGTTCATATTCCTTCTGTGCTGTTCTCCTTACTTCAACATATCTATTCCTTGCTGTTTTGTAGACTTCTCTTGATAATACATCACTGTTTTTCTTAAGTTTCTTCCATGCCTTTTCTTTGTTCTTTTTGCTTCTTCACAATTTCTATTAAACCACTGTTTATTATTTAAAGTCCTCTTTCTGTGATATGGCACAAACTTTTCACAGCAGAGTTATACAAATCCATAAATTTATCGTATTTCAATTGCATATCCCTTTCCTGGTATACCACGGACCAGTCAATTTCATTAAAGAACTCCCTTATATGGTTATAATTTGCCCTAGTATAATTTAATTTTTCCTCCTGTGTTCCACAATCTTATTCGTGCTTAATTCTGTATCCAGCTCAAAGCTTAGGACATCATGATCGCTTTTCCCCAAGGGACTTTCATGTTCAATTTCCTCTTTTAGAGATTCCCCTGGTAAATACCAAATCCAACCTTGCTGCAACATCTTGTCCCCTGCACCTTGTTGGTGATCTCACCCACTGTGTCATCAAGTTATTTGTTGCTACCTTTAACAATTCTTCTGCCCACTCACCACCGTTCACCACTTCGTAGTCTTCCCACACTATTTCTTTGCAATTAAAGTCTCCAACTATCATCACTCTATCCTTTCTGATGAGTTCTTGCTTCATTCTGTCTAGAGTATTTCTCATCACCATTTGGTACTGTTCATATTCCCAAGCACTGGTTCTGGGTGGTATGTATACTGTTATAATATTAATGTCCCTCTTGCCATCTGTTATAAGCATACTTATCACTTCCTCATTTCTCTTACTATAGTTCACCTCCTTCACTATCAGATCTTCCTTAGTAAGAACCATTATACCACCACCTCCTTTATTTTTCTATCATTTCTCCATACTTTGTAGTGTTTTACAACAAACCAGTCTAGCTTTATTTCGGCCTTAGCTTTGTTTCCACTACACACATTATGTCCAGTTCGTTATTTCTTAGGTAATCCATACATTCTAGCCTCTTAGACAGAAATCCATCTATGTTCGTGTAAGTCACTTTTATTCCATTCCTAGTCTCATTCTTCCATGTAATGCCTATTCCGTCTGTTTTATCCACCACTTCTTTAGCCTCCCATTTCTCATCCTCCAAAAACTTGGTCTTTTCCTCCTCTGTTCTTTCGTCATTCCTCTCTTTCACTTCAGTTACAAGCTCCTTCATTTTCATTCGCTCATCTTGTGACATATTTCTTCTTATGTAAATTGTTTTGGTTTCCTCAGAGTCCTTAAGTTTCCAAGCCCTCCTCAACAAGGCCTCCGCTGCCACCTGAGACTTTAATTTCAATTTTAATGGTCTATTCTTGCCTTCCTCAAAAGCTCCCAATCTCACACTTTCTTCTACCTCAGCATATAGGTCCTCTTCTTCCACA
This sequence comes from Portunus trituberculatus, assembly GCF_017591435.1. Taxonomy (NCBI): domain Eukaryota; kingdom Metazoa; phylum Arthropoda; class Malacostraca; order Decapoda; family Portunidae; genus Portunus; species Portunus trituberculatus. The sequence continues at coordinate 13,450,764 of NC_059292.1, read as the reverse complement.
GAGATCTTGTTCAGTAAAGACTTAATCTTGTCATTTTCCTTATCCCTCCTGTCCTGCCAGTTCCTGTTAGTTTCCTCCCAAATCCTATTATGATCACACATTTTTCTTTTCAGCAATATCTCTCACCACATACTCATTTTCCTTTAGTGCCTTTACCATTTCCTCTCGTAATCCCTTTATTTTCCTCTTCCTGCTTTTTACTATCTCCTAATCTCCTAAACGACCTTTGTACCTCCTGATGTTCATGGTTCACTTCTTTCATCCTGGTATCAATTAGATTAAGGCATTCCTCCTTCCTCAAGTCCCCTTCGGATATTTTTATCTCCATTTCCATGAGTTTAGCTTTCATCTCTTCACATTGTTTCCTTAGTTGTTGGTTTTCTTTCTCCATCTCTACTTTTTCCTTCAATAGCTCTTTATTCGCTAACATTAACAAATAGATCTCTTTTTTGAACGAATCATTCTTGGCTAGAACTCTATCCAGTTTTTCTTCTACTGACAAAATGTTTAGGAACTTACTTTCCAGTGCCCGGATTCTTGCATCCATATCAAGTTTCTCCAGTCCTTTTGGCATAGTAATAAAACATTCAAAGTCTCTTGTTTGTCTAGACGCCATTTTTGCTATCGTCAGCTGATTACGGCCAAAACAATCACCGCCCACACTCTCCTCTCAGGGATCACTCTCCATATCCCTCACTTTCAACACTAAGCGACAGTAGGACATTAACAGGACACTAACTTAGAGTTACCCGGGCCCTGCAACACCATAGGTATTTTCCTTCTTCCGTCCGCAGCCGGAGACGAGCCGTCCTCTCTCAGCGATGGCGACGCTGTGTGTGTGTGTGTGTGTGTGTAATTCACCTAGGTTGCCTGCTGGTCAATCAGTTAGTCTTCCCCATTATGGAGCGAGCTCAGAGCTCATACTGACTGATCTTCGAGTAGAACTGAGACCACAACGCACTCCACACACTGGGAAAGCGAGGCCACAACCCCTCGAGTTACATCTTGTACCTATTTACTGCTAGGTGAACAGGGGATACACATTAAGAGGCTTGCCCATTTGCCTCGCCCAGGACTCGAACCCGGGCCCTCTCAATTGTGAGTCGAGTGTCCTAACCACTACACTACACAGTGTGTGTGTGTGTGTGTGTGTGTGTGTGTGTGTGTGTGTGTGTGTGTGTGTGTGTGTGTGTGTGTGTGTGTGTGTGTGTGTGTGTGTGTGTGTGTGTGTGTGTGTATTTACCTAGTTGTATTTACCTAGTTGTAGTTTTACAGGGCCTGGGCTTTATGCTCGTGTGGCCCCGTCTCCATATCTACACTTATCCAATCTTACTTTAAAAGTGTGCACACTCGTTGCAGACACTACTTCTTCATCTAAACTGTTCCACGTCTCAATACATCTCTGGAAACTATATTTTTATATCTCTCAGACATCTTCCCTTTCTCAGCTTTTTACTATGCGATCTTGTGCTTCGGGTGTCATATTCTTCTCTCAGGATCAGTTTCTCATTATCCACTTGGTCCATTCCGTTGATCAATTTATAGACTTGTATCAGGTCTCCTCTCTCCCTTCTTTGTTCCAAGGTTGGTAGATCCATAGCCTTTAGTCTCTCCTCATATGTCATCCCTTCAAGTTCTGGGACCATTCTTGTAGCCATTTTCTGTAGCCTCTCCAATTTTCTTATGCGTTTCTTTTTATGAGGGGTCCACACTACTCCTGCATATTCCAATCTGGGTCTTATTATAGTATTTATCAGTTTCTTCATCATTTCTCTGTCCATGTAGTGAAATGCTACTCCAATATTCCTTAGCAAATTATGTGTTTCTCTAAAAATTCTATCAATATGGCTTACTGGTTGATTGTTTTCTTCCATCGTCACTCCTAAGTCCTTTTCCTTTTTGACTTTCTCCAGTTCTACTCCATCTCCCATCTTATAGATTCCCACAGGTCGTCTTTCACTCTTTCCCATTTCCATGACATGGCTTTTGTTCACATTGAATTCCATTTCCACTTCTTACTCCATTCCCAGATCTTATTTAGGTCTTCTTGCAGTATTTCACAATCCTCCTTTTGCTTTATAACTCTGCACAGTTTCGTATCATCCATAAACAAATTTATGTAGCTGTTCACTCCTTCTGGCATGTCGTTAATATAAATGAGGAAAAGTATTGGTGCCAATACTGACCCTGTGGCACTCCACTTTCTACTGCTCTCCACTTGGACTTCATATCTTTAACTATCGTCCTTATTTCTCTCCCCCTCAAATAATTTTCTATCCATCTCAATGTGCTTCCTTTTAAGCCACCCTTCTCCTCTAACTTCCACAGTAATCTTGCGTGTGGCACTTTGTCAAACGCCTTTTTTAAATCCAAATAGATGCAGTCAACCCATCCCTCTCTCTTTTGTACTCTATCAACTATTCTAGAATAGAAACTCAATAAATTAGTTACACAAGACCGTCCTTTTCTAAAACCAAATTGGCTATTTGATATTAATTTGTTGTCTTCAAGGAACTCGATCCATTGTTTCTTTATTATTCTTTCACACATCTTGCATATTACACTAGTTAGTGATACCGGTCTGTAATTTAAAGGTTCTTCTTTCCTTCCGCTCTTATATATGGGAACCACCTCAGCTCTTTTCCATTCTACTGGCACTGTTCCATTTTCTATTGAGCATTTTATGATGTTGTATATAGGACTTGCTAGTTCTTCCCTACATTCTTTCAGTATTCTGCCTGAGACTTCATCCGGTCCCATTGCCTTCTCTTCATCCAGTTCCTTCATTAACTCTTTTATTTCAAGCTTGGTTACTTTAATCTCTTTCATATAGATTGTCTCTCTATTACCCTGTGGCCTCTCAAATTTGGATTCTTTAGTAAAGACCTCCTGGAATTTTTATTTAATAGTTCTGCCATACTTTTGGGTCTTCCACCATCCCGTTCTCTCCTTTTAACCTTTCTATTGTTTCTTTTTGCCTAATTTTTCCATTTATGAATCTATAGAACAATTTTGGTTGCTCCTTACATTTTTCGACAATATCTTTTCAAGTTCTTTTCCTCTTCCTTCCTCACCTTAACATATTCATTTCTCGCTGCCTTGAAGTTTTCCTTGTTTGTTGGATTCCTATTTCTCCTACACCTTTTCCATGTGTGTGTGTGTGTGTGTGTGTGTGTGTGTGTGTGTGTGTGTGTGTGTGTGTGTGTGTGTGTGTGTGTGTGTGTGTGTGTGTGTGTGTGTGTGTGTGTGTGTGTGTGTGTGTGTGTGTGTGTGTGTGTGTGTGTGTGTGTGTGTGTTGTGTGTGTGTAATTCACCACCACGGTCACCTGCTGGTCACCTAGCCAGCCTTCCCCATTACGGAGTGAGTTCAGAGTTTATAGACCGATCTTCGGGTAGGACCAAGACCACAACATACTCCACACACCAGGAAAGTGAGGCTACAACCTGTCAAGTTACATCCCATACCTACTTGCTGCTAGGTGAACAAGGGCTACACATTAAGCACTTCCCAGTGGAGGATCTATATATAGATGTTTAAAAAATGGGACTTTTTGTCAGATTGTCTATACAGGGGATCCTCGCAACTGAACGGGGTTAGGGCGGTTTTTCATCAGTCGAATCAGCATTTATTTGAGTTGTGAAGCAATTTTTCCCATAGGATACTTAAGAATTAGGGGGGATAGGGATCAACCTCCAGCCTAGACCCATAAAACATCACTATAACCTACAAAAAACACTAACTTACACTAAAGCAGTAGTATTAAAGGCTTCATCTATATCTAACTTTTTTTTATTAAACACATTAGGATGCTGTACAGTACATTTTTGGAAATAAAAACACTTGCACGATGCAGCAGTCTTTTGGTACTTGTCCCTGTTCTTCCAAATTGTTGATACTGTTGATCTAAGGACACCTATTTGCACTGCAACGACACTGTGAGCTATACCTGCCTCACATTTTCTTATAAGCTCAAGCTTATCTTTGAAAGGCAGGAAATTGTGCTTCTTAGGGCTGGGGCTGGAGGCGGCTTTGCGCGGCATGGTCGAAGCGGCGGAACGGCAGAGCGTGGCCTGCCTGGACACCAGCTGGGGTGAGAGTGACGCAGATTAAGCAATGCACAGGGTAGCGTTGGTTTACACTTCCGCCTGGCGGGCTATTGGTCAAACCTTGAGGATTGGGTATTAATTAACTGAGTTCGAATTGGCGATAATTCAAACTGCGAACGGTCGAATCACGAGGATCCTCTGTATATAGACGTCTGTCCTTATTTTACTGCACTAAGTTGTAGTGTGGTTTATGTATAGATGATTTCTTAAAAGTAACAAAATTCATAAAATAAATTATTTGGCATCTCAAATACCCAAACACTGGTCAACATGGCCTCTCAAGGCTGGTCACTGCTTGTGCTTTGTTGATGGTGGATGTAGTACCCACATAAAGTTAATACAGGAAATTTTTGCATTTTTTCCACTTTTCTTTTATTATTAGCCTATCATGCCAAGGAGAAAGAAATTAATAGGTACAAAACAAGTATGTATGTGAAAAATACGAAGAAAAGAGGAATTAAATTACATCCAGGTCACTAGTCCTGGATGTGAGTAACTCCAACCATTCATACAAACATAATGACATACATTATCACCATTCAAATACAAATAACACTTATATGTATACACTGGAGGCTCAATACTCGAACTTCTTATTAGTCAAACTTTTTAATACTTAAATGCAAAAGTTAGATTTAACACTAAAAAAAATGGTTGTAAACAAAGGCTTCTTAGCCTCTCCCTCCCCCGTCTGCCAGTTGTGCTGCTGTGGTCTCTAGAATAACATTCTCGTGCATTCTGTCTGTAGTTTTTCATTTATAAACTTATATTAACACTGAAGGCTTATTAGTGGTGAAAATATCTGGTAATCGAATGGCTTCACACATTGTAGTAAAAACAGCACTGGCCTCTCCCTTCCCGCCACTGTCATTGTCCCATACTGACACTGTATTACTGGTAAAATAAATTGCCGGTACTCCAGTATATACTGGTGCATATCACTAGTCTTGCCACAGTCTTCAAAAAAACAACATTTAGAAACTTACAACGGCACCAAAGAGGCTTATTGGTAGTGAAAATAAGGAATCTAGTGAGAGTGCAAGTGTTAGTGAGCCACATCCCTCCACAAATGGGTTCACAGGAATCACACCAGACATTTTCATTGATGGTGACTCGTCATCCAATGACCTCCCTCCTCCCCCACACCCTTCTCCCCTCCTCTTCTATGTTATGCATCACCAGCCTTCACTTAAGGTATGTAGAAATCAAAATTATAAAAAAAATTACACTGAAAATTTCATAAACTTGAGGTTTTGCTAAGATTAGAACGAAATACCTGATCTATACAGTAGGTATCAACAGTCAAACTTTTTGATACTCGAACAGCCATTTGGAACTAAATAAGTTTGAGTATTGATTCTCCATTGTATTCAATTGTTTCTTCAGTTTTGTGGCAGAGTCTATATATTGATATCACTTGTTCAGTTTTGTGGTAGAGTCTATATACAGATGTCAATCTGGAGTGCCCATTTGCTGGGAATCTATATATAGATGTATGGATGAAAGTCAGTAGAGTCTATATATAGACAATTCTTTATTTGGTAGTACACTCATCTGACCTGCTGCCAGGAAGGGATTAAGAGGGATGCCTATTTGCCTTGCTGCACCCAGGACTCAAACCAGGACCTTCTCAGTTGTGAGCCAAGCGTGCTAACCACTACATTATGCAGTGTGTCTACACTACACGGTGTGTGTATTTACCTAATTATACTTACCTAGTTGTATTTTATAGGGTTCGAGTGGGGCTCATAGTGTCCAGTCTCTGTGTCTCCATTTATCTAGTTTTTCCTTAAAGTTATGCACATTATATGCTGTAACAACTTTATTATTCAATGCATTCCACTTTTCCACCATTCTGTGCGGAAAACTGTATTTTCCAATATCCTTCACACACTACCTCATCCTGATCTTCTTTACATGTCCTCTTGTCCTTCCATCATCTTCTGTCACCAGCACCAGGTCTTCCTTGTCTATCTTTTTAATACCATTGACTATCTTGTACATTGTTATTAGGTCCCCATGTTCTCTTCTATCTTGTAAGGTTGGCAATCCCATTTTCTTCAGTCATTCTTAATATGTTACGTCCTTTAATTCTGGCACCATCTTTGTAGTAATCTTCTGTATCTTTTCCAATTTTCTTATATCCTTTTTAGAGTTTGGAGGCCACACCATTGCTGCATATTCCAGCCTTGGAAGTATCATGCATGTGATGATTTTTGTCCCTCATATCTTTGTCCATGTATTGAAATGCCACTCTTATATTAGTCAACAGTTTATATGATAATCCAAATATCTTGCGTATGTGTTTTATGGGGCTCAGATTTTCCTATATAATCACTCCCAATCTTTTTCCTCTTTAGTCTTCATTATTTGTTCCTCTCCATCAAATAGTCCATACCAGTCTTCTTTTGCTCTTTCCTAGTTCCATTATGTGACATTTCTTGGCATTAAATACCATTTTTAGACATAAAATGTATTTTTTCACTTACCTGCTTCTTATATATTAGCATTTACAATGCTCCCTATTACCCAGCCGTCTATTCCACATTCAAAACTTTTGTCATATTCCACCTTGGTAACCCCTGGTAACTTATGGCAACACCGTCTCCCTCAGCCAGCCACGTCATTCTTTCTTGAAGCATTGGCAAGTAGTAGTGGGGAGGATGGGTGGGTATGTATATAAGAAGTAGGTAAGTGAAAAAATACATTTTATGTCTAAAAATGGTATTTGTTTCACATACAACCTTCTTATATATATGCAGATTTCCACATTATAGGAGGGGGGTCATGCCATAAGGGTGGAATATGCCAATGGGAGAAAAGGTCCACAATAAGACACTCTGGTCTCACCTACGAGGGGTTGGAGACTGGAGAGTGAGAAGGAGACCATGACCAGGCTGTGGTTGGAACTTCTGATCTCCTTTCTAAGTCATGGAAGAGTCCATTAGTGAGGTAGTGGTCCCACCAAATTCCCAGCAATGACTACTGGGCCAAAGGCAGAGACATCTCCTTCCTGCCGTTGGATGTCACAGAGATAGTAGTCCACAAAGACTGAGTGGATCTTCCAACAGGTTGCTTCCAAGATAGATGCCACAGAACTGTTCTTCCAGAGAAGCATGGATGTGGCAATTCCTCTTATATCATGTGCCGTACCTTGAACAATGGGCTGGGTTCCTCGGGAAAAGGCTCATGGACCGTCTTGATTGTATCCCGCAGGAAGAAAGAGATAGCTGCTTTAGACATTCGCCTCGCAGGGTCTCGCAAAGACACGAAGAGACTCCGAGGCCGGGAAGTGGCAGCTGTTGTGGCAAGGTAATGTTGTACAGCTTGCACTGGACATAAGAGACGTTCCTCATCCTCTCTTCCCACCACTGAAGAGAGACTTCAAAGAGGGAACTCTCTAAGAATGGGATTTAGAGGTGTTTCTGTCTTAGCTATGAATTCAGGAAGATAAGACAGGATAAGATCCTCTCCTCTTGAGGCTATGACCTGAGAAAGGGCACAAAGTTCTCCAACCCTCTTAGCCGTAGCCAAGGCCACCAAAAAGAGGGTCTTCTTAGTCAGATCCTGTAATGAGGCTTGGTGAAGTGGCTCAAATGGAGGACATGTCAGAGCCTTAAAGACCACGTCTAAGTTCCATGAAGGAGCCTTACAAGGTGGGCGTTGGACTTGTCTTGAACAAGTCTTTATGACCTCGCGGAGAACTGGGTTGGTAGAAAGATCAAAGCTTTTAAGGGCAAACACCCCATTTAGCATGGCCTTGTAGTCTTGAATGCCAGTGACTGACATTCTGCAATCCTGTCCAAGAAAGACCAAAAAATCTGCAATCTTCTGGCATGTGGGATTAGAGACTGTGTGACCTTCTCTTTTGCACCACTCCCGAAACCTTTTCCACTTGTAGTGATAATTCATAATAGTGGAAGGTCTTTTAGATTTTGCCAGGAATTCCGTAACTCGGGAGGAATAGCCCCTGTGAAGGAGGATTTGCTTGACAGTTTCCACGCAATTTGCTGTAGCATGGGGAGAGCTTGATGGAATTTGCAAACATGAGGCTGGTGAAATAGATCTCTGCGCTGCGGGAGGCGCCAGGGAGTGTCTACTGAGGCCTGTAAGAGGACTGGGAACCATTCTCTCTGTGGCTAAAACGGAGCAATCAGGAAAAGGTTTGTTTGACGTGCCATTCTCAGCTTGTTGAGCACCTTCCTGATCAACGGGAATGGTGGGAAGGCATAAAGATCTTGATGATCCCAATTGTACAGAAAGGCGTCTGTAGCTACTGCCATTGGATCCCGAAACGGGGAGATGAAGTTTGGTAGCCTGAAGTTGAGCCTCATTGCAAAGCCTCCACAGGAGATTGCAAACCTCCTGGTGGAGTCTCCACTCTGTGGAGATGATCTGATCCTGTCTGCTGAGGCAATCCGCTAAGACGTTTGCCGAGCCCTTCACGAATTGGGTGAGGATCCGGACGGCATGAACCTCCGCCCACTGTAGGATTGCTTGAGCCTAGGCATTGAGGCTTCCTGAACGAGTCCTGCCTTCTTTTGCCAGATACGACAGGGCTGTGGCATTGTCGGAGAACACTGCCACAGTCTGTCCTCGGACATGATCCTTGAAGTGCAGAAGGCTGAGACGTATAGCTTTGAGTTCTAGAAGGTTGATGTGTAGGGGGAGCTCTTGAGTGGCCCACAGACCGCTCACTGAATCGTGTAAAATCAACGCTCCCCAGCCAACGGTGGAAGCACCTGTGTACAGACAAATGTCTGGGGAAGTTAACTGAAGGGACTGTCCCACCCGAAGATTGTGGTCCAGTGTCCACCACTGAAGATCGTCCAGGATTTCGAAGTCCCAAGGAACTGGTAGGTCGTCTCCGTTGGACTGTCGATCCCAGAATTGGGAAAGGCGAAACTGAAGGCTGCGCATCCTCCGTCTTGCCCCAGGAACTAGATGCAGCAGAGAGGATATGTGGCCTAAGAGGGGTAACCAAGCCTTTGCTGGAGGGGACTGAACACTTAAGAAAGTCTTGATTTGATGTTGCAGATTCTCTAGGCGTTGTTGTCGGGAAAATCTTCAAAAGAGGAGAGCGAATCTCTATTCCCAAATAAATCCTTGTCTGGGAGGGTGTAAGCGATGACTTTTCCCAGTTTACCTGGATTCCCAGCAATGCACACAGACAAAGAAGGTATCTGGTTGCCTCGAGTGCTGTCTGTTCCGAGTGAGCTAACAGTACCCAGTTGTCTAAGTAACGGAGGAGGCGAATTCCCTGTTGATGTGAAGCCGCTGAAACTGGACCCATCATCCTGGTAAAAACTTGAGGGGCCGTGGAGAGGCCAAAGCAAAGAACCCTGAACTGGAAGTGACACCCTCTCCATATAAAGCGAAGATACTTGCAGCTGTCTGGATGGACTGGGATCTGAAAATAAGCATCCTGGAGATCGATGGCAGTCATTCAGTCGTGTCTCTGGATGGCGGACATAACCGTCCTCACTGTTTCCATCCTGATGGGAGTGGTAGTCACATAACGATTCAGCGTGGATAAATCGAGGATTGGGCGAAAGTCTCCTGTATTCTTGGGCACCACAAATAGGTGACTGTAAAAACTTGGTTTTGCAGACGTCTCCTCTATTGCTCCCTTTGTCAACAGACGTTGGACCTCGGATTCTAGTGCCTTGCCCTTCTCGGAACCCGGGGGTAGGAACGAAACCCCAAAGGTGGCGAGGTGACTGGTGGAAGAGATGTGAAAGGGATCTTGTAACCTTCACGGAGGATGGAGAGAACCCATGCCTCTGCTCCAATTGCCATCCAACTGTCTAGATTCTTGGCCAGGCAACCTCCTACTGGAAACTGGGAAGGCGGCCGATCTACTTCCGAAAAAACTTCCCCGTCTTCTTAGGGCGAGAAGCAGAAGGAAGACTAGAGGAAGACCTCTGATGTTGCGGTGCTCTTGAACGAGAGGCCGGGTCTGGTGAGAAGTATCACCAGTGGGTGCCGGGCAAGAACCACGATCCACCAGTGGGGTGCCAGCAGCTGGTCTTGGTTTAACCAGTGCCCGAGCTGCTGCTTGCTGGAAAGAGATGGAAGTAGCCTTATCTGCCACCCAAAGAGCTTCTTTAACCTTGTCCTCATCGAAGAGGAAGGCCGAGTCAATAGCTGACTTCCTAAGATCAACCTTGGTAGCAGTCTTAAAAACAGGGGGAAGGTGAGAGAGAATCGCCTCCCATCTCATGGCCTTGACATTACAGTAAGCCCCCACATTTAGCGATCCTATTAGTCTGCCGAAACCATCCCTAAATTGGAATTTCGCCAAATTTGAATACTACTTTAAATAGGGAAAAATACCCATCAGTCATTCGTCCACCCAAAGTCCCCATTTCGAGTCCCATTTACAGCTGCAACATTGCCACCTTCATGAGAATCAGCACTCCCCAAACCACTAGTGGAGGCCATGGTGATAGCAAAACTCGCTAAACAGCAAGGATGGGAGCACAAAAAATTTGTTCACATGCTGGATTAACACACACAATAGCTCAAGTGTCGAGCGGGAATGCCGGAGGCACTGTGGGGCTGACATCACGGCCAAACAGACACGCAATTGGCTCAGAGCGAGCGGGAGGCGGGGCAATTGGCTCAGAGTGAGTGGGAGGCAGGACAGTGTAGCGCAGTACATTCGCTAAATATGAGAGAAAATCACTAAACTTGAGGGCTTGCCTTTTTCCAGACAGTTGCTAAATAAGCGTTTCGCTAAGCTGGATTTCGCCAAATTCGGGGGCTTACTGTAGTTAGAGCAAAAGCCGAATCTTGAGCTGTATCCACCATGACAAACTGAATGCTGTGGAACAGTTGGTCAGCTAAGAGCTTCTCCTGATCTGGTTGTAAAGAGGAAACCAGTCTGTAAAAGGCACCAATAGCCCAGAACAGAAAATGCTGTGCCTCACGTTGGCATGCTAAATACCTTCCAGGCGAGACATATCTGCATGCTGTACCACCACCTGCGGGTCTTTACCCTTAGTGGTGAGGGCATGGGCTAAGTCTGTGTTGAGTTTGGCCGTTTTCCCAGCAAACTCGTGTCCACTGACCCCATAGATCCTCCTGTACCGGCTGGAAGGGTAGTGAGCAAGTGATGGCCGGGAGCCTTCATTAGCACAACGAAGAGCTTTGGTGGTGGCCTGTAGAGAAAAGTCCATTGGCTGTGCCCTGGTAAATCCTCCACCATCCTGACTTCCCCTGGGGGCACTGGGCAATGAGATCCTTCCGCATATCCAAGAGCCTCTGGAAAACACTGGGCAATGTATTCCATCATGGATTGATAGATCGGAGGGGAAAGTCTCTTTGTTAACCCTTGTGTCAGCTTCCTCCTCAGAAGAATCTATGCCGTGATCTTCAAAGTATCCAGAAGAGGGGACTCCTGGCAACCCTGGATCTCCTGATAGACCTCAGCTTCTAGTATGCAGAGAAGATCCTGGATCCTGTAGTGATCCTAGAACAGATCCTGTTGCCTCAGGGTGAGGGGCAACATGGTGAAACTGTTCATGGTGGAAAGAGGCATAGGAGGTGGCGTCTGTACCTGGCGCTCCTGTGTGCTTTGTGGACTGAGAGGGGGCGGGAGGCATGGCATGGATCGCACCCCTCTCAAGCTGTGTGGGATTGACCAAGTCCTCAGTCAAAGCGCCCTGGTGTTGCACAGCTGGATCCTCACCCAGGGTCTGTGGGCGGAGACGTTGTACTGGACACACACGCCTGTTCCTGCCCTGAGCCCATCCTGAAGGAGATCCTACATGTGGAGGATCCAGATCTTCCCCTCAGGACGGGATTGCTTTATCCTCCATGGATGATCCTTAGGGGTCCTAAAGCATTTCTCCCCCTATGGATCATGTGGAGGGACAGCCTGATCTAATCCTAACTCATCCCTGGGTCTCTCCTACTCACGGTTACCCCCCGCCAGCACGTCAGGTAGGAGTGACTTCACACTCTGCCTTGCGCTGAGGCCGGGAGGGGGGTTGGTAGCGGACTGCACCTCACCTTGAACCGAGAGCAAGAGGGCAGCTGTAAGAGAGGTGGTATTAAGAGCTAACCTGCCCTCTTCTTCCTTAGACACCATAGCTGATACCATATCAGGGAAGGAAACATATTTACTGCCTTCCTGAAACCCGAGGAAAGCAGCAAGCTCCTTAAAAAAACTTGAATTATCCCAAGGAGACACTTTGGATCCCGGAATCTGAGAAATCGAATCCTCAGGCCCCACTGATCCAGGCACCAAATCCCTGTCTGATCCTGAAGCAGTGGGGGACAGGACCGCGCCACGAGAATCAGAACATTTGGCAAAAAGCTCCTGAGACTGGCCTGAAGGGTTAGAGGCTTTCTTCCTAGCTTTATAGTCTCGCCTCTTCTGTAAAGTCTGTTGGTACTTACGGGAACTGAGCACCCGCCTGGGACTCCACTCAGCACACTCACGACATCTGTTGTTTACATCACAGAAACCATCACGGCAGACAATACATACAGAGTGTGGATCGTTGTGGGCACTCCCAAGGACTCTCCTGCATCCAGACGAAGCACAGACTCTCCTGACAACATGTGAGGCCGAGGAAAGAGGTGACAAAGAGCCCAGTGGTGAGCCAGTGGCATGGCGGGTTGAGTCCTGGCCGCCGCCGACACCGCAGTCACTGCTACGGACATACTTACCATCACCATAAGAAGGAGAAGGCGACGACAAGCCATCCTGAACTTCCTGATGGTCAGCCATAATTGCAAACAGGTCCACCGTGGAGGAAACAGCTGGGCAAAAAGTGTTCCAAAGCACTGAAAATTTAACTTTTTTCCTCTTCCTCTTCCTGTGTGTGTATATTTACCTAGTTGTAGTTTTACAGGGCCTGGGCTTTATGCTCGTGTGGCCCCATCTCCATATCTACACTTATCCAATTTTTCTTTAAAACTATGCACACTCGTTGCTGACACCATTTCTTCACTCAAACTGTTCCACGTCTCAACACATCTTTGTGGGAAACTATATTTTTTAACATCTCTCAGACATCTTCCCTTTCTCAGCTTTTTACTATGCGATCTTGTGCTTCAAATGTCATATTCTTCTCTTAGGATCAGTTTCTCATTATCCACTTGGTCCATTCCATTGAAACTTGTATCAGATCCCCTCTCTCCCTTCTCTGTTCCAGGGTTGGTAGATCCATAGCCTTTAGTCTCTCCTCATATGTCATCCCTTCAAATTCTGGAACCATTCTTGTAGCCATTTTTTGTAGTCTCTCCAACTTCCTTATGTGTTTCTTTTTATGAGGGGTCCACACTACTCCTGCATATTCCAATCTGGATCTTATTATGGTACTTATCAATTTCTTCATAATTTCTTTGTCCATGTAGTGAAATGCTACTCCAATATTGCTTAGCAAATTATATGTCTCTCTGAAAATTCTATCAATATGGCTTACTGGTTCATTGTTTTCTTCCATCGTCACTCCTAAGTCCTTTTCCTTTTTTACTTTCTCCAGTTCTACTCCATCTCCCATCTTATAGATTCCCACGGGTTGTCTTTCACTCTTTCCCATTTCCATGACATGGCTTTTGTCCACATTGAATTCCATTTCCCACTTTTTACTCCATTCCCAGATCTTATTTAGGTCTTACTGCAGTATTTCACAATCCTCTTTTTGCTTTATAACTCTGCACAGTTTTGTATCATCTGCAAACAGATTTATGTAGCTGTTCACTCCTTCTGGCATGTCGTTTATATATATGAGGAAAAGTGTTGACGATAATACTGACCCCTGCGGCACTACGCTTTCTACTGCTCTCCACTTGGACTTCATATCTTTAACTACCGTCCTTATTTCTCTCCCCTCAAATAATTTTCCATCCATCTCAATGTGCTTCCTTTTAAGCCACCCTTCTCCTCTAACTTCCACAGTAATCTTGCATGTGGCACTTTATCAAACACCTTTTTAAATCCAAATAAATACAGTCAACCCCATCCCTCTCTTTCTTGTACTCTATCAACTATTCTAGAGTAGAAACTCAGTAAATTAGTTACACATGACCGTCTTTTTCTAAACCAAATTTGCTATTTGATATTAATTTGTTGTCTTCAAGGAATTTGATCCATTGTTTCTTTATTATTCTTTCACACATCTTGCATATTACACTAGTTAATGATACCAGTCTGTAATTTACAGGTTCTTCCTTCCTACCGCTCTTATATATGGGAACCACCTCAGCTCTTTTCCGTTCTACTGGTACTGTTCCATTTTCTATTGAGCATTTTATGATGTTGTATATAGGACTTGCTAGTTCTTCCCTAAATTCTTTCAGTATTCTGCCTGAGACTTCATCCGGTCCCATTGGCTTCTCTTCATACAATTCCTTCATTAACTCTTTTATTTCAAGCTTGGTTACTTTAACTTCTTTCATATAGACGGTGTGTGTGTGTGTGCGTATTTACCTAGTTGTAGTTTTACGGGCCTGGGCTTTTATGCTCGTGTGGCCCCGTCTCCATATCTACACTTATCCAATTTTTCTTTAAAACTATGCACACTCATTGCTGTCACCACTTCTTCACTCAGACTGTTCCACGTCTCAACACATCTTTGCAGGAAACTATATTTTTTTATATCTCTTAGACATCTTCCCTTCCTCAGCCTTTTACTATATTATCTTGTTCTATGACTGTCATATTCTTCTCTCAGGATCAGTTTCTCATTATCCACTTGGTTCATTCCGTTGATCAATTTATAAACTTGTATCAGATCCCCTCTCTCCCTTCTCTGTTCCAGAGTTGGTAGATCCATAGCCTTTAGTTCTCTCCTCAAGTGTCATCCTTTCAAATTCTGGAACCATTCTTGTAGCCATTTTTTGAAGTCTCTCCAGCTTCTTTATGCATTTCTTTTTATGGCCTGCATATTCCAATCTGGGTCTTATTATAGTACTTATCAATTTCTTCATCATTTCTTTGTCCTTGTAGTGAAATGCTAATTCAATATTCCTTAGCAAATTATATGTCTCTCTGAAGATATTATCTATATGGCTTATCAGTTGATTGTTTTCTTCCATCGTCACCCCCAAATCCTTTTCCTTTTTTACTTTCTCCAGTTCTACTCCATCTTCCATCTTGTAGATTCCCACTGGTCGTCTTTCACTCTTTCCCATTTCCATGACATGGCATTTGTCCACATTGAATTCCATCTCCCACTTTTTACTCCATTTCCAGATCTTATTTAGGTCTTCTCGCAGTATTTCACAATCCTCTTTTTGCTTTATAACTCTGCACAGTTTCGCATCGTCCGCAAACAGATTTATGTAGCTGTTCACTCCTTCTGGCATGTCATTTATATATATGAGGAAAAGTATTGGTGCTAATACTGACCCCTGCGGCACTCCGCTTTCTACTGCTCTCCACTCGGACTTCATATCTTTGACTACCATCCTTATTTCTCTCCCCCTCAAGTAATTTTCCATCCATTTCAATGTGCTTCCTTTTAAGCCACCCTTCTCCTCTAACTTCCACAGTAACCTTGCATGTGGCACTTTATAAAATGCCTTTTTTAAATCCAAATAAATACAATCAACCCATCCCTCTCTCTGTGTGTGTGTGTGTGTGTGTATTTACATAGTTGTAGCTTTATGCTCGTGTGGCCCCGTCTCCATATCTACACTTATCCAATCTTACTTTAAAAGTATGCACACTCGTTGCAGACACTACTTCTTCATTTAAACTGTTCCACGTGTGTGTGTGTGTGTGTGTGTGTGTGTGTGTGTGTGTGTGTGTAATTCACCACGGTCTCCTACTGGTCACCCAGCCAGTCTTCCCCATTACGGAGCGAGCTCAGAGCTCATAGACCGATCTTCGGGTACGACTGAGACCACAACACACTCCACACACTGGGAAAGCGAGGCCACAATCCCTCGAGTTACATCCAGTACCTATTTACTGCTAGGTGAACAGGGGCCACACATTAAGAGACTTGCCCAGCTGCCTCGCCACGCCGGGACTCGAACCCGGCCCTCTCAATTGTGAGTCAAGCGTGCTAACCACTACACTCTGTGTGTGTGTGTGTGTGTGTGTGTGTGTGTGTGTGTGTGTGTGTGTGTGTGTGTGTGTGTGTGTGTGTGTGTGTGTGTGTGTGTGTGTGTGTATTCACCTAGTTGTAATTTTACAGGGCCTGGGTATCATACTCGTGTGGCCCGTCTCCATATCTACACACATCCAACTTTCCTTTAAAACTATGCACACCTTGCTGACACCACCTCCTCACTCAAGCCATTCCACACCTCCACACATCTTTGTGGGAAACTATATTTTTTCACATCCTTCAAGCATATTCCCTTGGCTATCTTTTTACTATGCGATCTTGTAGTTCTACTTAAGTTTTCCTCTCTCAACATCATTGCTCATTATCCACTTCATCCAGTCCATTCAACAGTTTGTAAACCTGTATTAAATCTCCTCTTTCTCTTCTTTGTTCCAAGGTAGGCAAATTCATTTCTTTTAATCTCTCCTCATATGTCATTTCTGCCAATTCGGAACCATTTTTGTTGCCATTCTCTGCAATCTCTCCAACTTCCTTATATGCTTCTTTTTATAAGGGGACCAAACCACTCCAGCATATTCCAATCTTGGTCTAATTACCATACTAATTAATTTCTTCATCATATCTTTATCCATATAATGGAAGGCTAATCCAATATTTTTTATCAAATTATACATTTCTCCAAACATCTTATCAATATGAGCCTCAAACTGCCCATGGTCTTGTATTATCACTCCCAAATCCTTTTCCTTTTCCACCTTTTTCAACACTACTTCTTCACCCATCTTATATGACCCTCTTGGCCGTCTTCCACTCTTTCTCATCTCCATCACATGACTTTTGCTCAGATTAAATTCCATTTGCCACCTCTTGCTCCACTCCCAAATCTTATCCAGGTCTGCCTGTAAAATTTCACAATCTTCTTCACTCTTCACACACCTACACAACTTCGCATCATCCGCAAACAAATTAATATAACTGTTTACTCCCTCTGGCATGTCATTTATATATACCAGGAAAAGTATTGGTGCCAGCACTGAGCCTTGTGGGACTCCACTCTCCACCACCAACCAGTCCGACCTTGCATCCCTTATTACCGTTCTCATCTCCTCCATCTCAAGTAGTTTTCCATCCACTTTAACACTTTTCCTTTCAGTCCTCCATAAATCTCTACTTTCCATAACAGTCTCTCGTGAGGTACCTTGTCAAAAGCTTTCTTTAAATCCAAATATACACAGTCCATCCATCCCTCTCTTTCCTGTATTTTGTCAACCACTCTTGAATAAAAGCTCAGTAGATTTGTTACACATGACCTCCCTTTCCTGAAGCCAAATTGATGATCCGATAATAACTTATGATCCTCCAGGAACCGTATCCAATATTTCTTTATCACTCTCTGTGTGTGTGTGTGTGTGTGTGTGTGTGTGTGTGTGTGTGTGTGTGTGTGTGTGTGTGTGTGTGTGTGTGTGTGTGTGTGTGTGTGTGTGTGTGTGTGTGTGTGTGTGTGCACGCATGGTCCTGTGAAAGAAAATCATGGTGCCTACAGGGCCACCACAGCTACCAGTCCATCAATTAGCCAGTACTTTAGGAAGTGTCTGCTTGACACCTGCTTGCCAGGGAAACTTTTACCTTCCCCCTATGATGACTCCTGGGTCAGGCCATAAAACTCGCATCTCTCTCTCATCATTCCTTCCACACTTGTATCATGGAAGCAGAAGCCAGTTCAGATAAGCATATAACTGGTTTTCATCTTTCAACTAAATTACTTATAGATCCCCTATCTCCTAGTCATCAGCCAGAGTGGAATAATATTCACTATCAGCATCCTTTGCCTATGTGTAAGTGTAAGAATTAACTCATTCTACAAAACTGATTTTTATATTGACACATGAAAAGGCAGAAAACGAATAATTTCCTCTTCTCTCCTCCTATCGTAGTTGAACTCTTTGTTTTATATATTATACTTGTCTGTTTGTTAGTATGTAAATGTAATCAGCACACAATATAATGAACACTACAATAAAAAAATCAAGAAAGACTACAATGTCTGAAATACAGAAAGTTTGTTGCATACTCTGCCAGCAAGCCCATGTAAATATAGAGTTTTTACTTTTTTTTCCAATTACACTTTCAGTACTAAACCTCAGTCTATGATTTATCCTTCATCCTTGAAGAACTGACCATAAAATTTACATAACTGCACTCATGTTCTCTAACATGTATTGGGAGGGTTTCACTTCCACAGTTTTATTAGACAGAGTGGAGTCAAAAGGTTTTCATCTCATCAATTCTTCTCCTCTGACCGACTGTCTTCAGCCTCTTTCTCACTGCCAGAATGCTGCATTTCTTGCTATATTCTATCACAATTTTTATGCCAAATGCTCTTCTGATCTTGCTAATTGAATGCCCCCTCCTCCTGCAGCCTCACTGCACAAGGCTTTCTTTTTCCTCTCACCTGTATTCTGTCCAACTCTCTAATGCAAAAGTTAACCAGTACTCTCAATCATTCATACCTGTATCCATTAAACTCTGGAACTCCCTATCTGATTCTGCATTTCTAACTTCCTATGACTTGACTTCATTGACGAGGGAGGTTTCAAGACATTTATCCCTTTCTTTTGGTTAACTCTTCTGATCTGCATAGGGACTGGCAACTAAAAGGGGGCTTTTTATTTTACTCTTTATGCTATCCTTGGCCACTTTTTCTCCTCTTAAAAAAAAACAAAAACAAAAAAAAAAAACACACACACACAAGTGCAGTGCAGTGCTGCCAAATGCAATGTTGCTCTATTTTGTGATAATGTCAAACAATTTGTCTTATACAGCAATCTGCATGTGTTAAAAGGCCTTGCTGTTATTATTGTTGGATATAGCAATTTATCCTCCTGCCCTAACTTCTCAATCATCATGAATGTTCATTGTATACAAATATGAAACTGAATGTCAATATGTACATAACAACACTAATTTGTATGAAACTTTATATAGTAATCCTTCCATCTGTTTTAACTTCTTTGATGTGAAATACAAATACAAAAGAACAAAAAAGCATCATTTGGTACCTGGCATTGTTTGACGAGTTTGAGGAGTGTGTCATATGCACCATTGTTGTTGGCAAGGACTCGATGGGCCACAGAC
This sequence comes from Portunus trituberculatus, assembly GCF_017591435.1. Lineage (NCBI taxonomy): Eukaryota > Metazoa > Arthropoda > Malacostraca > Decapoda > Portunidae > Portunus > Portunus trituberculatus. The sequence continues at coordinate 13,431,490 of NC_059292.1, read as the reverse complement.
ACTCTACAGGCTGTGGTAAAGGTAGCCAGAGGCTCTTTCACCTCTTCTAGGCTTGGAGAACCATTATCAGCTGCAGCCACAGCAGTCTTCAACTGACCCAAGGCTATAAGGATGTTGTGTTCAATACTCTTCTTGTCAGCACTCAGCTTTCCGTCTTTCACAATGATGCCAAGGTGGACTCCCTGGTGATCATAGGACAGGAAAAGATATATCTTTATTATAAACAAATACACACATACACAGACACACGTGACCACATGTATACACACACACACACACACACACACACACACACACACACACACACACACACACACACACACACACACACACACATAAGGAAAGAAAATCCAGATATTGTATGCCTGGCTGAAACAAAACTAAATGAGGCAATCAAAATAGATTTGGATAATAGGTATAATGTATGGAGAAGAGACAGAGTGGGTAAAGGAGGAGGAGGAGTCATGATTATGTTAAGGAAAGAGATAGTGATAAATGAAATGGAATGTGGGGAAGAAAAAGCAGAAGTATTGTATATTAAGATGCATATTAATAAAAAAGAGATAACAAGCATTGTAACATATGTGCCACCAAAAACAAATTCATGGACCAATCAAGAATATAAAGACATGATAGATGACACAATAAGGAGTCTAATGAGAATCATTAAAGAAAGGAGAAAAGTGATATTAGTAGATTTCAACTGTAAAGAAGTGGACTGGGAAAATTATGAAAGTGGTATGGGGGAAGAAGCCTCGGGAGAAAGATTCTTGAACCTAATGATAGACAATATGATGGACCAGAGAGTAAAGGAATGCACAAGATTCAGAGGAAATGACGAGCCGGCGAGATTGGACCTAGTTTTTACAAGGGGTATACAAATGAATGACGATATAAGATATAAGTGCCCATTGGGAAAGAGTGACCATGCAATATTAGAAATAGATATAGAAGAAGAAAAGGAAGATAGAGACGATTCATACAAAGGAGACCGATTAAATTACAGAAAGGCTGATATTGAGAATCTCAAGAACTATTTTAAAACGTAGACTGGGAGGAGATGGAAAACTCAGAGACAATGCAAGACAAATATAACTTATTTTTGGAAATATACAAAACAGGAGTCAGGGAATATGTCCCAAAATATAGACCAAAAGAAGAAGGAAAGAAAGATTGGTTTAATGCAAGGTGTGCTAGGGCAAAGGAGAAAAGAGATGGAGCATGGAAAAGGTGGAGGAGAAATAGGAATCCAACAAATAAGGAAAACTTCAAGGCAGCGAGAAATGAATATGTTAAGGTGAGGAAGGAAGAGGAAAAGAACCTTGAAAAAGATATTGTCGAAAAATGTAAGGAGCAACCAAAATTGTTCTATAGATTCATAAATGGAAAAATTAGGCAAAAAGAAACAATAGAAAGGTTAAAAGGAGAGAACGGGATGGTGAAAGACCCAAAAAGTATGGCAGAACTATTAAATAAAAAATTCCAGGAGGTCTTTACTAAAGAATCCAAATTTGAGAGGTCACAGGGTAATAGAGAGACAATCTATATGAAAAAGATTAAAGTAACCAAGCTTGAAATAAAAGAGTTAATGAAGAAACTGAATGAAGAGAAGGCAATGGGAGCGGATAAAGTCTCAGGCAGAATACTGAAAGAATGTAAGGAAGAACTAGCAAGTCCTATATACATCATAAAATGCTCAACAGAAAATGGAACAGTGCCAGTAGAATGGAAAAAAGCTGAGGTGGTTCCCATATATATGAGCAGAAGGAAAGAAGAACCTTTAAATTACAGACCGGTATCACTAACTAGTGTAATATGCAAGATGTGTGAAAAAGTAATAAAGAAACAATGGATAGAGTTCCTTGAAGACAACAAATTAATATCAAATAGCCAATTTGGTTTTAGAAAAGGACGGTCTTGTGTAACTAATTTATTGAGTTTCTATTCTAGAATAGTTGACAGTACAAGAGAGAGAGGGATGGGTTGACTGCATCTATTTGGATTTAAAAAAGGCGTTTGACAAAGTGCCACATGCAAGATTACTGTGGAAGTTAGAGGAGAAGGGTGGCTTAAAAGGAAGCACATTGAGATGGATAGAAAATTATTTGAGGGGGAGAGAAATAAGGACGGTAGTTAAAGATATGAAGTCCAAGTGGAGAGCAGTAGAAAGCGGAGTGCCACAGGGGTCAGTATTGGCACCAGTACTTTTCCTCATTTATATTAACGACATGCCAGAAGGAGTGAACAGCTACATAAATTTGTTTGCGGATGATACGAAACTGTGCAGAGTTATAAAGCAAAAGGAGGATTGTAAAATACTGCAAGAAGACCTAAATAAGATCTGGGAATGGAGTAAGAACTGGGAAATGGAAGCCATGTCATGGAAATGGGGAAGAGTGAAAGACGACCTGTGGGAATCTATAAGATGGGAGATGGAGTAGAACTGAAGAAAGTAAAAAAGGAAAAGGACTTAGGAGTGCCGATGGAAGAAAACAATCAACCAGTAAGCCATATTGATAGAATTTTTAGAGAAACATATAATTTGCTGAGGAATATTGGAGTAGCATTTCACTACATGGACAAAGAAATGATGAAGAAATTGATAAGTACTATAATAAGACCCAGATTGGAATATGCAGGAGTAGTGTGGACCCCTCATAAAAAGAAACACATAAGGAAATTGGAGAGGCTACAAAAAATGGCTACAAAAATGGTTCCAGAACTTGAAGGGATGACATATGAGGAGAGACTAAAGGCTATGGATCTACCAACCTTGGAACAAAGAAGGGAGAGAGGAGACCTGATACAAGTCTATAAATTGATCAACGGAATGGACCAAGTGGATAATGAGAAACTGATCCTGAGAGAAGAATATGACATCCGAAGCACAAGATCACATAGTAAAAAGCTGAGAAAGGGAAGATGTCTGAGAGATATTAAAAAAATATAGTTCCCCGCAGAGATGTATTGAGACGTGGAACAGTTTAGATGAAGAAGTAGTGTCTGCAACGAGTGTGCACACTTTTAAAGTAAGATTGGATAAGTGTAGATATGGAGACGGGGCCACACGAGCATAAAGCCCAGGCCCTGTAAAACTACAACTAGGTAAATAGGTAAATACACACACACACACGTGCCCGGTAGCTCAGTGGTTAGAGCGCTGGCGTCACAAGCCAGAGGACTGGGGTTCAATTCCCTGGCCGGGTGGAGATATTTGGGTGTGTCTCCTTTCACGTGTAGCCCCTGTTCACCTAAAGTCTGACCAGCCTTAATTTACAGCCGTGGGGGGGCAAGCGTCTCTGTACAGTGTTGCCACGTTTTCACTACTGTTGTTCTGTTAATCTCTCTCTCTCTCTCTCTCTCTCTCTCTCTCTCTCTCTCTCTGCTTACCTTTGATTCTTTAGTAAGTCATTTATAATTGTGTATATATATATATATATATATATATATATATATATATATATATATATATATATATATATATATATATATATATATATATTATTATATATATAAGCATTATTGTATATACCTACTATTTTGTAAAAATAGAAACTACACATTAGCTTACAATTATGAATGCGATTATGCCTCACCCTTGAAATTACTGTAAAAGCCAGTAAATGTGAGCATTTTATCTTATAATTATAGCAACTTCTCGTACTACAAGGTGAGGCTATTCGGCCTGGCCAGGCTGGGTTCATCAGTATTGCCGCCACTCACAAGACTTCTACTATTTTCTTTTACTTTGGATAATAGATTATTTCTTTTTTCCATGCTCATTATCTTATATCTGTAATGCTGATATTATTACACACCCTAAACATACGCTAAGTACCATTATAAGTTACTACAGTTGATATCAGCAACACTGTTGAATATGTATGCCATGTTTGTATGGTACTATATAGTTTTTTTTTTATGCATATGATGGTTACTGTTGATTCAGCCATCTTTATACACAAGTCGAAATTTTATATATCTGAATTGATGGTATTTGCGATGCCTTGTACACCAATAACTTCCATTTCACATCACATTTTTTGGAAACGTGGCAGCACTGTAGAGCTCCCCTCGCCCCACCATAGCCGTAAATTAAGCCCGGTCAGACTATAGCAGTGAGTAGGTACGGGACGTAAATCGAGAAGTTGTGACTCTGTTGTCCTGGTGTGTGGTGTGTGCTTGGTCTCAGGCCTATTCGAAGATCGGAAATAATGAGCTCTGAGCTTGTTCCATAGGGTAACGTCTGGCTGTCTCGTCAGAGACTGCAGCAGATCAAACAGTGAAATACACACACATACATACACACACACACACACACACACACACACACACACACACACACACACACACACACACACATGCGCAATGTAAGTTGTGCAGGCAAGTACCTTAGTTTTGCAGACATACACACCTGAGCATCAAACTCATTCTGGGCATCCACATGAGCCTCATCAGCTGATAATTCAAAGTCAACACAGTTCTCCAACACTACGCTGTCGTAAGTCTCTTGAGACACTACCTTAGCCATGGTACCTGTGGAAAAAAGAAGTACAGGCAACCCCCGCTTAATGAAGGGGTTACGTTCCTAAAAAACACTTCGTTAAGTGAAACTTCGTTAAGTGAACCAATTATAACAAGTTTAACCCCTGATCTGAACTTCCATTGAGAGTAAGCAAAGCGAGAGTGCATCATAGTAAAGGGAAAGGTTTAATGAAAGTAAAAATTATGAACTTAAACATTTAGGTAGTTTAATTTAAGTCATTATAATGTACACTAATGTATGTATGTACGTAACTTTATAATGTTGATGATCTTAACTTTATGAAGGGAAGGAGAGTGAAACGGGAGATACACTAACCGGCAACCTGTGGAATGTAAACAAAGTGCGCATCATGGTACCGCATACAAAACTTATGTACCACATTTCCACAGGGTTTTCCATTTTATCCATTGTAGAGTCACGAGTTCAGGTGGTTCTTTTAGCTTTCAATGAAGATACGGTCTCACCAGCCTTCTTAATAGAGTCTGCTGACTTGAAAATAGTAGACAGTAGATGGAGTCAAGATGGTGGCAAGCAATGTTATTAGTTTTCTTGCCTCTCTCGTGTCTGTGAATAATACCCAGCTTCACTTCGAGAGTAAGACACTTCCTAGTCTTCTTAGGAAAGTTAGGCCACATTGCAGGGCGTTTTGGTGGTAAGTTGAACTAGGGAAGATGAGTTGCTGGTGACGCTGTAATGTTTTGACTGAGGAGTGAGTGGTGCGCGTGATCTTGATCTTGATCTTGATGCTACAGGTGATGCAGAATTTCTTCTGAGTCAGGCCTTTGTATCGGCAGCGCCTGTGTTGTCCACGAGAGGCTTGATCTTGATCTTTATTCTACAGGTGTCTCAGGACTTCTCCTGAGGCAGGCCTTAGTACCAGCAGCTCCTGGTGTATTCAAAAGCCTGTCAGCTTGCATGAAACGGTGGGGCTTTCAAATTTGGAAAAAATTACCTGGATAAAACTTCGCTAAGGCGAGTTTGGTGTTCGTTAAACGAGCAGATGGTAGTAAAAATAAACCTTTGTTGTAGCGAAATTTCGTTGTGTGAACCTTCGTTAAACGGGGGTTACCTGTATGTACCTAAACTGAAAATTTAAGATAGATATAAGGAAGAATGGTTTAATAGAAAATGTGAAGAAGAAAGAGATAGAAGAGATAGAACATGGAAGAAATGGAGAAAAGACAAACGTCCAAGGAAGTGGCAAGACTATACCAGAGAAAGGAACAACTATGTTAAAATATGGAGAGGAAAAGATAAACTATGAGAAAAACATAATAGAAAAATGCAAGGAACAGCCAAAGATCTTTTATAGATATATAAACAGAAAGTTGAAAAATAAACACGAAATAGAGAAACTAGTTTATGAAGATAATGAATACAGTGATGAATTGGAAGTGGCAGAAATAATGAACAGACACTTTCAAGAAGTTTTTACAAGAGAAAAAAATCATTAACTATGAAGAACTAAGAAATAAATCTCCTCTGATGAGTGATATCGTTATTTCAGAGCAGGAAATAATGATACAATTAAGAAATTTAGTTGTAAGAAAACACATGGTCTAGATGGATTTGCAAATTGGATATTGAAGGAGTGTAGAGAAGAGCTGGCAAATAAGGTATACAATACAATAAAATGTTCTATTGAAAAGGGAAAAGTACCAGAAGACTGGAAAAAAAGTCAATATTGTGCCAATACATAAAGGAGGAAACAAAGGAGGAAATAATGAGAACCCAACAAATTACAGACTAGTGTCCCTAACAAGCACAATAGCTAAAATATGTGAAAGTGTGATCAAAGAAAGATGGACCAAACATTTGGAAGAAAAAATATAATTAATGAAAGACAATTTGGTTTTACAAAAGGAAGATCATGCATAACAAACCTTATATGCTTTTATTCTAGAGTCATAGACATAACACAGGAAAGAGATGGATGGGTTGACAGTGTATTTTTAGATTTCAAAAAAAGCATTTGATAAAGTTCCACACAAAAAATTAATAAGAAAACTTGAAGATATAGGGGGAATAAAAGGAAAATTGCTGGAATGGATGAAGGATTTCCTAACTGGAAGAACTATGAGTGACAATTAGAGATAAGGAGTCCACCTGGAAGGAAGTTATAAGTTGGGTTCTGCAAGGTTCTGTGTTGGCCCCAATTATGTTTGCAATATACATAAATGACATGGACGAAGGAGTAGAAAGCTATATGAGTTTCTTTGCAGATGACGCAAAACTTTTGAAGAAAGTTTGGTCGTATGATAATGGTAGAACTCTACAGCAGGACTTAGATAGATTATGGGAATGGAGTAAAAGATGGGAGATGGACTTCAACATTAAGAAATGTAGCATAGCCAATGAAATTTGGGAAGAGCAAAAATAGGATAACAAGACTATAAACTTGGAGAAGAGAAGATTAAGAAGGTGTAAAGCGAAAAGGACCTTGGAGCTTTTATACGCCATGGTGCAGTGGAACCATGCGTGCTTTGGGGTCCGAGGGATCTCCAAGCGCACGGGTTCGAATCCTGTCCACGGTCCGAGTGTAGGTTGGGCTTCCTCACTCGGGGCAATGGTTTCCTAGTGGGTGGGCTTTGAGATAGGAGGTATCCTAATAAAAAGTATCCCCTTTAGCCCATAAATTCCTGTGAAAAGCCCACATGGTATATATAAAAAAAAAAAAAAAAAAAGGAAATGTCCCCCAATAAACATACAAATAAAATTGTTGGTGAGACCTACAACTTACTGAGAAATATTAGAATTGCATTCATATATTGATGAAGACATGATGAAAAAGTTATTGGTATCCTTGATCAGACCATGACTGGAGTGTGCAGCAGTACTGTGGTCACCTAACATGAAGAATATCAGGAAAATTGAAAGGATACAAAGAGCAGCCACCAAACTGGCCCCAACCTTGTCAGCTCTTATGTATGAAAAGAGACTGGAGAGACTGGAATTATCAACATTGGAGCAGAGAAGAGAAAGAGGCGACCTGTTGACCGTCTACAGAATAATTAATAATATGGAGCTTCCTGATAGGATCGACCTGCTGAACAGGGACAGAAGGGACACAAGAGGACATGGATTAAAACTCAGAAAAGACAACTACAGAAGAGACTTCAAGAAAAACAGCTTCCCCCATACAGTGATAGATTTATGGAATGGACTGGACAGAGAGGTGGTGTGTGCAAGGTCTATACACGACTTTAAGAGAAAATTAGACACTGTGAGATACAGAGACAGGACAACAAAAGCCTAGGCTCCCCTCCCGTAAAATACAACTAGGTAAATACACACACACACAAACACAACTATTTGATGGGAGAGGAACAAATAATGAAGATTTAAGAAAAGATCTGAGAGTGATTATACAAGAAACTCTGAGCCCCGAAAAATGCATCTTGATGTAATTATCATCTTTCATTGTGACTTTTTAGGAAGGAAGTATAGTCTACCCTTACCCTTCGCACCACTAAAACACCTCCACACCATCACACTATCCAAATGTTTCACAGTCCTGATGGATATCAAGGGTCATATCAGGACTGAGCCTTCTCACCACCTTGGAGCCTCCCTAACAAGTCGGAACGGGCTCTCATTACTTAACACCATTTTCTTCCATTGATGCAGTGTCCAGTCCTTGTATTTCTTACAAAAGTTGGCCCTTTTATTCCTCGTGGCCTCTGTAAGCAGCGGCTTCTTTAGGGACGGATTGGCATGGCAGACCAAGATCTTTTTGGAGGAGATGCTGGATCATGCAGACAGCAACATCTTGCAACAGCTCTGAACCCTTCTTCAATTCCACTGCTGTTGTTGAAGACTGCTATTTCACCCCTCTCTTTAAAACCTCATCAGTTCTATGGGAGGTCTTTCTTGGGCCCCAGAGCTTGGTTTTCTTTGTGGAACTTTACCCTCAGGGAGCACCATGGCAGCTTTCTTCAGCTTGTAGAATGACACTCTGTTCATATTAAAATCTGCAGCTATGCACTCCCTGTTCAAGTAGGGTGAGGGCATAGGTCCTTTCTTTCACTGAAAGCTTGGTATGGCCCATTGTGAAGATCAGGAGCCATGTAGTACAACATCAAAATCGGTGGTAAAGTGTAAAAAGGGACACTGAAGAGCAGAGAAAATGCGACCCTCTCACACTGAACTCTGGAGGAACACTGAGGCATGAGCACTTTGTTAGTGAACAATGGAGGCAGACGGGCTGTAACCCGCCACGTCATCCCAAATTCCTGGAATATGTCCACTCCAACATATGACATCCAAATCAGATTATACCCTTTCCTGGTGCTTAGAATTTGCATCAGCTCATACCCAAGAACTTGGCTTGCACCTGTGCTATCAGTGGTGCCACACCATTGTGTTCTTTTCCAAAGCCTCAGTCACACCTAAGCTCACCCTCAATCTGGATATTTACATAATAAACAAACAACCATGAAAAGAAAAATACACAAACATACATATAAGTGCAACAACTTTCCCCTTTGACTACCATTATGAGACTTGAGGCAGAGACAAACAGGTCTGTGGCTTACTCACCCAGTTGGGCTGTTTCTTGTCAAAGTTGGTGGAAAAGAAACAATAGTTGCATCTTGGTGGTTTTTGGGCCATTATTTTTTTTGCATATGGGACTGATTGACTTCAAATTAATACAAAAGAAAGATTGGATAACATGGAGAAACTTTAGTCTCTTTTCTCGAGGTTAACACTTACAAATCAGATAGAAATAAGGTTGCAGAGTATCAAGCGAGATTCTATATCAACTTCCAAAAACTTGCTTCGGCAAAAAAAAAAAAAAAAATATATATATATATATATATATATATATATATATATATATATATATATATATATATATATATATATATATATATATATATATATATTAATGAAATTTGGGAAGTATCAAAAAAAGGCACATAGCCATGCTATTCTTGTTATTGTGATGGCCATCCTATTCTTAATCTTGATCTTTGTGCTAGCATCCTTGCCAAAATCAACCTTACCTATATGACACTTCTGCACGGTTAGGATGCTTGTAACAAGATCAAGATGAAGATGACCTCATTAAGTTGGGAGGCAGTGGCATAGTGGATAAGGTGGTGAGCGTGGGATCGGGCAGACGTCCACGCATACGTTCGAATCCCACCACGTGGTTACACTCAAGATGAGCTTGGGCGGTGATATGGGCCCTAATATGGGTACCACTATAAATAAAATTGCCTACGCCACTAATGGGCAGAAGCTGAACAGCGCTTCCCATACACTCTTCAAGTGTGCCTACAGGCGCTATAGGCCTTACTGTAAAAAAAAAAAAAAAAAAAAAAAAAAAGTATGTAAAGGTAACATGTCCAAAGGTGGCTACAAGGTGATGGATAAGAGCAAACCAGGGGCCAATATCCGGGGCATCCGTGAGGCGGTGATGAATTCCCTCCACCAGATGGAGCCCGAAGACCTGGTGGTGATAGAGGGAGGAGGAAACGGGCTGGAAGATATAGGAGGACGGGAGACAGTTAGGGTGATGGAGGAAATAGTTAGAGTGGTGGAGCGCAAGGTACACAGGAGGCCCTTGATGATGTGTATCCCTAAGAGGTGGGACAAGGAGCATCAGGCTTTTGGTCGGGAGAGGAGATGGGTGAATGGAAAATTGGTAGGAAGGCTGGAAGACTGGAAATGTGACGGAATGCAGTTGTGGGAGAAGATGGACTGGAGACAGGTGTGACCACAGGATGGAGTGCATATGTCCAATATAGGAAAGGTGTGGGTGGCCTGGAACCTGGTGGAGTGGGCTCAGCGATGGGAGGAAGGTAAGAAAGAATAGGATAGAATCCAAAGAGGAGGGGTGGGTGTTTTTATGAGAGAAAAGGAGGACAGAAGCATAAAAGAGAGCAGGCTACCGAGAGAAAGGAACCTGCGGCAAAAGAGTGTGCGAATGTGAAAGGAAGAGGAGGTACCCACAGGGCGTCAGGATGCATGAAGATTGGGTGTGTGAATGTGAGAGGATGGGGCACTGGGAAATTTGAGGACGTGTCTAAGGAGCTGGAAGAGTGGCATTTTGACTTAGTCAGAATGACCGAGACACCTGAGGGATGATGTGAAAGTGGATGGTAGTGAGTATGTGATGATTGGAAAGGGACGGAAGATGCAGGACAGAGTAGGAGGAGGGGTAGCTATTATGTATAGGAAGGAAAGGAATTTAGAGTAGAAAAACTAGATGTAACTAGATGTAGGAAGCTGTGCCATGAGTGAGGATATTCTAGCAGTGAAGGTAGAGTGCACAGGTGAGCATAGGAAGTGTGAAAGTTTGGTGGTGATTGTAGTATACATGACAGTAGAGGGTGACAGAGTAGTGACAGAGAACAGCAGGAAGTATGGTATTCTAAGAAAGATCGTGGGAGAATGTGCTGAAGAGAGAGTGATTGTTATGGGAGATATGAATGCACATGTAGGTATACTAGGCAAGCAAATGAACAGGAATGGAGAAATGCTTGACGGCTTTGTAAATGAGATGGAGTTGGAGAACCTGAATGAGACCCTGGCTGAAGGACAAGTGACTTGGTGTGCGAGGAACCAGGAGTCTGCGATTGATTATATGTTAATGAATAGGAGAATGCGTGAGATGGTGGACTGCATGTGGATTGACAAGGATGGAATGATTGACATTGTCTCAGACCATAACATGCTGGTGTTGGAGTATAAGTTGAATGGGAGACAGAATAGGAATACAAAAGCTAAGAGGAGAAGGTAGAGGCTAAGAGATGCAGGATGGGAGAATTTCCAGGTAGACCTGAGTGAGAGATGCTGGGAAGATGAAAGCTTGAATGATGTGGATGAATTGAATGATAGATTTGTTGAGAATGTGAAGAACGCAGCTGCCAGCCAGATAGGGTATGTGAGGATGAGTGCCAGAAAGCACATGTGTAAGCCGTGGTGGAACAATGAGGTTAGGGATGCCAGGAGAGAGAGAAAGAGATTAAATAAGGTGTGTAGACAGCTGAGAAAGAGGAGGCATGAGAGTGAAGAGGCAGAAAGTGAGTACCAGAATGCATGGACAGCATATGTGAGGCAGCAGCGAGTGACGAAGCGAAAGATAATGAATGCCAAGGGTAGGTGTGAGAGAAGCGTGATTCAGTCCCTCAGAGAGAAAGGCGTGGAAGGTGGCAAAGAATGGTATAGATTCCTGAGGGGTGAGGGGATGTCTGACCATGAAAATGTGGAGAGCCTCAAGGTGAATGGGACAGTGGTGACAGACAAGGAAGAGATGAGAAAGGTGATCAAAGAGTTCTGGGAAGAGATTGGAGGTGTTGGTGAGGTATTTGATGTTAAAGAAGGGTGTGTGACACTGGACATGGATGAATTGAATGATAGAATCAGCAGAGAGGAAGTGGAGAAATGTGTGAAAAGGCAAAAGAATGGTAAGGCAGCAGGGCCGGATGAGATACCATATGAGATGTACAAAAATGGAGGAGAAGTTCTGATTGATAGGATGACTGAGCTCTTTAACCAGGTGTGGGAGGAAGAGAGAGTGCCAAGAGTGTAGAATGAATGTAGGGTGACTCTGTTTCACAAGGGAGGATACAAGAGTAAAGATGAGTTGAAAAACTACAGGCCCATTGCATTAGTGAATACAGTGGGTAAAGTGTTCAGTGGTGTGCTGAATGAGAGATTGTGTAAATGGATTGAACAGACTGGAGTGCTGGGTGAAGAACAGAATGGTTTCCGTGTGGATAGGAGAGCTGAAGACAACATATTTGTGGTGAATGAGCGGATTGAGAGGAAAAGGAACGAGGGTAGTAAATTATACTTGGGTTTTCTGGATATAGAGAAAGCGTATGACAGGGTGAATAGAAGAATGTTAGGCAGAGTCTTAGAAAAGATTGGACTGAGTTCAAAGATATTTAATATAGTGCAAAGTATGTATGTGGACACAAGAGCTAGATATAGACTAGGAGACATAGAAACAGACTGGGTAAAGAGTGAGAGAGGAGTCAGGCAGGGTTGTATTTTGTCACCAACCCTCTTCAGTTTATATACAGAAGAACTGGCTGCCAGAATGAGAAGGATGAATGCAGGAGTAAAGGTGGGGAATGATAGGGTATGTGTGCTCTTGTATGCAGATGATGTGGTAGTCATGAGTGAATCAGCAGAGGAGCTCCAAAGTCTCCTGGATGTTGTAGATGGCTATGGAAGAGACTTTGGGGTGAGATTCAGCAGTGAGAAGAGCAAGGTGATGGTTGTGAATAGGTCAGATGATGAAAGAAACTTGGTGTGGAGACTGGGAGAAAATGAGGTGCAACAGGCTGAGGAATACAAGTATCTGGGGATGTGGATGAGTCCATATGGCTGTGTGAAAGCAAAGAATGAAAAGATGAGTTTGGTGAACCAGTGGGTGGGTCGGCTAGGAAGTGCAGCAAGGATGAGAGCCAGCAAGTATGATGTGCTGCGAGAAGTTTGGAAGAGCGTGGCTGTTCCAAGCATCATGTATGGTATGGATGTGATGACGTGGAATGAAAGTGAATTAGAGAAGCTAGAAATAGGACAGAACAGAGTAGCAAGAATGGCTCTAAATGCACCAGGGTATGCAGCAATAGAGGCATTAAGGGGAGACATGGGATGGAGTACCTTCAGAGAGAGGCATGTGAAGGCAACACTGAGATTCAAGGCTAGGCTAGAACGAATGAATGATGCAAGAATAGTTAGGAAGGTGTTTCTATGGAACGTTAGGAATAGCAGGTGGGGGAAGAAGTGTGTCAGGATGGTAGTGAAGAGTGGTCTGGAAACTAGTTGGGCATTCCAGCGAGTTAAGGGGAAGCATGTTGAGAGTGACTAGAGCATGATTGTTGGAAATGGAGATAGTTCAGACTAGGATGTAAGGAAGTGGAAGAGAGAGATAGACAGAAGGGTGAAGTGTATTGGCTAGGATGGAACAAAAGAGTACTCTGGAGTGGTATAGGGAGAAAGAGGCCCCAATGTATGAAAAGTGGTATGATGGCAGCCTGGGGGGTGACCTCCTCTTCCGAGCTAGGGCACAGTGCATGAATGTGAATGCAAGGAGTTACAGATGGTCAGAGTCCCGCAGCAAAGTGTGCCAGATGTGTGACATGGGAGAGGACGAGACAGTGGAGCATGTGATGCTGGAGTGTGTGAAGTATGCCAGAGACAGAAATGAGATGATGCAAGTGGTGCTGAGGGAACTGGGGGATGCCAGGGTGGAGAAGACTGGAAGGGAATGGATGGTGTTGCTGCTGGGACTGTGTGGATACACGAGTGAAGGGATGATAGAAGTTGTCAAGGAGTTCCTGGAGAGAATGTGTAGTGCCAGATGCAGGGATTAGTAGTATTAAGGATGGTGTCTGGTTTAGGTTCTTGCCGCCTTTTTCTTTTTATGCCCTAAAGGAGCTGCCGATACTAAGGCCTGCCTCAGGAGAAATCCTGGGACACTTGTAGAATCAAAATCAAGATCAAGATCATTAAGATTCAAGGCTAGGTTAGAACGAATGAATGATACAAGAAAAGTTAGGAAGGTATTTCTTTGGACTGTTAGAAATAGCAGGTGGAAGAAGAAGTGTGTCAGAATGGTAGTGAAGAGTGATCCGAAAACTAGTTGGGTATTTCAACGAGTTGAAGATAAGCATGTTGAGAGGAGAGTGACTGGAGCATGACTGTTAGAAATGAAGAGGGCCTAGAATGGGATGTAAGGAAGAAGAGCAAGATAGACAAAATGGTGAAGTGTATGGGACTGAGTGAATGGAGGAATATGTTGGAACAGAAGAGTACTTTGGAGTGATATATAGGGAAAGAAGCCCCAGTGTATGAAATGTGGTACAATGGCAGCCTGAGGGGTGACCTCTTCCAAGCTAAGGCACAGTGTATGGATGTGAATGCAAGGAGCTACAGGAGGTCTGAGTCCCAGAGCAAAGTGTGCCAGATGTGTGACATGGGAGAGAATGAGATGGTGAAGCATGTGATGCTGGAATGTGTGAAGCATGCCTGAGACAGGAATGAGATGATGCAAGTGATGCTGAGGGAATTGGAGGGTGCCTGGGTAGAGAAGACAGAAAGGGAATGGATGGTGTTGTTGGGACTATGTGGAGAGACAAGTGAAAGGATGATTGAAGCTGTGAAAAAGTTCCTGGAGAGAGAGTGGAGTGCTAGAGAAATCCTAGAACAGCTGTAGCATCCATATCAAGATCAGGGCTTGGCCTGACACCTAAGGTTACACCCTACTGACATCCCTTGCGATAATCAATTGACCTGTGGCTCATGTCATGCCTTCAATGTACCCCCTTCATTCAGATTCTTCAGAGCTGACATTCCCTCCAAAACATTAGAGGGATATGGGCCAGCTGGATGAGCAGTGGCAAAGATTTGTGACAGTGGGCCAGCTCAAGACAAGTGTTAGACAACACTGAAAAAATCTGATTGACTGTTCACAGCAACAACAATGCCTCAGGGACAAGGGATTTTAAGGCAATAAGGCAGTATGTTCTCAGTGCTGCCATAAAGGAAGTGTATGTATGTGTGCATAATACACTCATCACCACTCCACAATCTCGCTCCCTCCCACCCACCTTTAGTTACTCCCCCACCACTGCCACGACTGATTGAATGTTCTGCCTCACCTATTGAACCTTTATAATTCAGATGTCTCATATTATTGCCATTCTATATCCATTTCATTGTAATAAAAGTGATATTAGAGGATTTCTTTCTTGGAATGAATAAATCAAGTTCCCATTGATTTCAATGGGAGTAAAAATCTTTTTTATCCAAATCCTGAGTCAAGGAACAGATTAAAGATGTATTCCGGTGCATCATTGTACTGCCAAATAATGCAAATTCACACAGAACTTTACTTTGTCCTTGAATAGAAGATCCAGCCCATTCGTGCAATCATGAAACTATGTATGCGAACTATTTTTTGTTTTTTAATTAAGGAAAATGTTTCTTAAAAGGAAGTCTTTGAAGAAACACTGACCACAGGCAGACATGGCAACTGAGTGAATGCAGAGCTGCATGATTTTTCTTAATATTTACCAACCATTTTCTTTGTGTTTATTGTTTTAACAAGTTTCTAAAAGTTGATATATATTGCACGATATTTTGCAACCTTTATTCTACCTGACATATAAGCATTAACCTCGGGAGAAGAGGATAAATTCAGCTTCATATCAACCTAGTTTCATTTTGCTTCAACAAGTTTCTGGAAGCAAATAGATATTGCATAGTATCCAACAACTGAGGTTAAATTTTATCTCATATTTTCATTCTATCTGCTTGTCGAAAAAGGGTGGGTGAAGATGTGAAGGAGCAAGACAAAGGAACCAGTTAGCCAGTGACGTGGGTGTGAACCAGGGGTCAACTCACACACAAGACAGTATACCGAATACAAAGAATACAACACACTAGTTGCGCTATACATGACACACACATATCACCGACACTAGTCCCACATAAACTGAGGAAGCAAGAATGTGTGTGTGAGAGGTATGTCACAAACCTGGGCCTAACTGCCTTAATGGCGGCCCACAAGGAAGCAAGAAGAAAGGCGCACTAGATATACAAGAACCCTCCCCAACACACACACACACAAAAAAAAAATGGATTACATACTATGCTGTTTTGGTTTTACTTTCCTTTAACCTCCTCTAGCAATTCCTCCACCTGTCCTACAGTCCTCCCACGCCTCGTATCACAGCTCATTCAAGTTTAGTTAGGAGTAAATGGAGGATGGATAATCAAGGTAAAAGTTCTTACTTTAGAAAGTGACAGGTGGTGTTGCAGCGGCGGCCACTCTCAAAAGTGTTGCCTATTCGATGATTCTTTAACTTCGGCTCGGCGAGGTCTTTACCTTGATCTTTACCTTGACTGGCTCTTGGATCCCTAATATATATATATATATATATATATATATATATATATATATATATATATATATATATATATATATATATATATATATATATATATATAGAGAGAGAGAGAGAGAGAGAGAGAGAGAGAGAGAGAGAGAGAGAGAGAGAGAGATACATTTGTTGCTGCATTAATAATTGAATACAACAAAGGAGGAGGATGGACCTTGCCATCCACCCCCTGGACAAAGACAAAGGCGGGTTCACACGTACCAATTTGCGACTGATATTTTACGTACGTATAGTTTCCGACTCATCCCTTCTAGTCGGAAAGTGTCACATATACCGACTGGAAAGTATCGACTAGTTGACGCCTTGGGAAGTGATTGTGAACAAGCAACAGCTAACCACCAAGATGTTTTCCTCCAGTGACAATGCTGAAGCTGTGGTTGCTCTTCTTTTGACGTACCGGAAGTCAACAGAAAAGAAAATGCCTGTGGATACGTCTCTGGCCAAGTAGAAGGAAAGAAAGGAGTGTCTACGACATTCTAAATTAGCCTACTTTTGTCATAAGAAAATTGTTAATTTTCTGATTATACTCAATTGCGATCAAATTAAATGCTGACAAGTCTTCAATTCTCACCTCCAACAACACCCTACATTGAGGAAAACAGTTCTTTTAGAGTGGCAGCTATTTCATCGAAAGACGATTTGCACAAGGTTTTTTTTTTTTTTCCACTGTATAGTTAATTTCTGGTGTCCCAGATGTGTTCTTTTTCTCTCACCAACTCTAACATCTTCTTCTATATATCTGGAGACCACATATTCAAAACTTAAGGCCGTTTCACACTGGATACGACGCACACGAAGCACGAGGCGCTAAGCTGCGTGGCTTAAAATCACCTCAGAATCAATGTATTTCCAATAGGAGTGTTCACACCGGATGCGAAACTTTGGGACATGTCACCCACACCGCGCGCACCGATTTCAAGCTATAGCCACGTAGACGATTTTTCTGGCCATAGCATCGATGGATCATGTCCCTTGGGACTCCCGCCTATGTGCTTTCGTCTCCAGAGGTATACTTTTTTTTTGACCGCACTGACCTGACTCCTCAACTCTCCCTCGCTCTCTCACTGTCCTTCACCGTGAACTGATGGATGTCCTGTAGTTGGTGCCTTGCTTCTTAATATCTTGTTCATTGATTGATAGAACTTCAGTGAACTGAGCTGGAGTCAGTCTGAAATACTGTCCAAATTTACCACATCCACTTCTGGCTCTTGAATAAGATGATGATATTCACCACATTCCAGTCGTTTCATATATTTGTTTGAAATACACAATTCTTTTTTTTCTCTTATTATTCAAGGCTAAAGATAACATTAATAACTCCTCTTCCTCTTCCACGTCAGGAACTGTCAAGCCAACCAACCTCTACCACAGCGAATGTCTCCCCTATAGTCTTCCAAATCTAAACGCGATTTTTTGGCGTGTCTCCTTAGGGAATAGCAGGCCTTCCACTGCTGCCACGTTTCACCCAGAATTTGAGTGGCCATGTGTGTGACCTCACCTAAGTCTCATTTATCGCTCTCTCCCTTCCTCCCTCACCTCCGCTCTCTCTCTCTCTCTCTCTCTCTCTCTCTCTAGTGACAATCCTATATTCAATTTCCATCCTTTAATTCGCAATTCACTGTTTGATCTGCTGCAGTCTCTGACGAGACAGCCAGACGTTACCCTACGGAACGAGCTCAGAGCTCATTGTTTCCGATCTTCGGATAGGCTTAAGACCAGGCACACACCACACACCGGGACAACAAGGTCACAACTCCTCGATTTACATCCCGTACCTACTCACTGCTAGGTGAACAGGGGCTACACGTCAAAGGAGACACACCCAAATATCTCCACCCGGCCGGGGAATCGAACCCCGGTCATCTGGCTTGTGAAGCCAGAGCGCTCTAACCACTGAGCTACCGGGCCGTGTGTGTGTGTGTGTGTGTGAATAGGTATAGGTATCTACCACCGTGACACGTGACCTTGCCCCCCCACTATAGTGTGTCTCTCAGACAGGCCGCGCCTTGGACAGTAATGAGTGTTGCCGCGTGAATGGAGTAAAAATTATTTTATCTTATATACGAATAACCTTTTTTTTTTTCAGATGTTCATTCGTATTGTACATGGAACACTGTTGTTGCACCATTTGTCTTACTAATGACTATGGTGAACGTTGAATAAAGATTATAACGTTTTCACAGCATCACTGTTTCTTTTAATTTCTTTTAATATTTGATGATACTGAATTTTCGTTAAAGTATCTAATATGCCTCTTATTTATGTATACGGAGCTCTAATTTGCTAGTTTATGTAGACTTGGCAGAGCTGGAAGGCCTGCTATTCCCAGCCAGATGTAAAGCCCCGTTTAGATTTGGAAGACTGGCAAATTAGAGCTCCGTTTACATAAGTAAGAGACATATAAAATACTTTAACGAAAATCCAGTATCATCAAATATTAAAAGAAATTAATTAAAAGAAAATTAACATCCCACGCTTAGGATATGCACATCACAAAAACAAATACTGGCACACTGTGTAACAGTGTTGCTGTTAATACGTTATCATCTTTATTCAACGTTCACCATAGTCCTTAGTAAGACAAATGGTGCTACAACAGTGTTCCATATAAGATACGAATGAACATCTGAAAAAAAAATAGGTCATTCGTATATAAATAAGATCAAATAATTTTTACTCCATTCACGCGGCAACGTCCAAGGCGCGGCCTGTCTGAGAGACACAGTGGGGGGGCAAGGTCACGTGTCACGGTGGTAGATACCTACCTATCCACACACACACACACACACACACACACACACACACACACACACACACACACACAGTGGGAATTTAAGGATGGAAATTGAATATATGCATAAGGAAGGATTGTCAGAGAGAGAGAGAGAGAGAGAGAGAGAGAGAGAGAGAGAGAGAGGAGGTGAGGGAGGAAGGGAGAGAACGATAAATGAGACATGGGTGAGGTCACACACATGGCCATTCAAATTTTGGGTGAAACGTGGCAGCAGTGGAAGGCCTGCTATTCCCTAAGGAGACACGCGTTTAGATTTGGAAGACTATAGTTCATGTAGACTTGGCAGAGCTAGAAGGCCTGTTATTCCCTAAGGAGCCCAGCCATAAAGCCCCGTTTAGATTTGGAAGATTATAGCAGCGCGCCCGGTGTGAACATAACCATAGCAAGTAAAGTCAGCCCAGCTCTATAGTGCATCGTGTGCATTGTCTCCGGTGTGAAACGGCCTTTAGTCCGTGACGTCACGACGTAAATAAATCGACTAGCAAGAGCAACATGTTGGTCTTAATTTGCAACTGCTTGTCTGCTTCCTGCAGTCGCTTGGCGCCGATTGCGAGTCGGAAGCTCTACGTACGTGAAAAAAAAGTCGCAAATTGGCACGTGTGAACCCGCCTTAAGGGTAGAGTATGAAACATAAAAATAGATAGTATGCATCACAAGGATATAAGTTAATAAATAAATACAGATATTGCACACCTTATTGCATAAATATAACGCAACTGGAGAGAGAGAGAGAGAGAGAGAGAGAGAGAGAGAGAGAGAGAGAGAGAGACTTCAGGCCAATTTTTACCTGATACGAGTATACAGTTTATCTATTCTTTATTTATGTGTACATGTATATTTACATGTCTACATTTATATAGAAATAGATATTTTGGACATGTGTACATGACCTGGTGCAGCCATACGTTTACCCTAAAGACAACTTTCCACCTCTCACCTCCATCGAAGCTGGAAAACACTGTATTATTTCATTTGTATGTATGATTTACCGTTTAGATATTCGTACTGCTATAAAGAGTCTTTTAAGGTCACATATATGGTAGGCGGCCTCGGGGAATGGACATGAGACGGAAAATAAGGAACGTAGCCCTCGCGTTCCTATGTATTTTTGAATGGGCGGCTGGTAATTGGTAATATTTTCTCCAACCCCGCTCCACCTCCTTAACCCCTGGCTCTGTCTTTCTTTCTCTCATTCTGTTACTATATGCCACGGAATGTCCTGTCATTGTTAAATTTAGGCCGCAAGGTCAACATGACTTCTATACCCTCATTGACCATCTCCTAGACTCAGCCATTCTCAGTGAAACACTCAAGGAATATCCTACGTTTGCTCACAGACTGTAGGATATTTATGCAATAAGGTGTGCAATATCTGTATTTATTCTTTTACTTACACTATTCCCGTAATGTATACTATATTTTTTATATTTGTGGTACTCTACCCTTATGTCTTTTTCCAGGGGTGGGTGGCAAGGTCCATCCTCCTCCTTTATTATATTTAATTATTAATGCAGCAATAAGTGTATCAATCAGTCATTCAATCTTGTGGTCGTGTGGTCAAACTAGTGATCGAGACTCCCTATTTTTCAGTATAATTAAACCTTTGCTCTTCATTTTTCCATACATCGTCTAATTTCCTTTCAAAGTCGAACTGATTTAGTATTTATCACACTGTCTGGGAGGCTGTTCCAGTTATTCACCACCCTATTACAAAAGGAATACTTTCCGATGTCTAATCTTGCTCTTTGCTTAAATATTTTCTTTCCATGACCTTCACCTTTGCAATCCTTCCTACATTTTAAACAAACCTTCACATACATCTGTGTCATACACTCCATTGATAATTTCAAAGATTTCCACCATATTTCCTCTTGACCTCCTATATATGTCAGTGTTGGTAGGTCTAGTTTCTTCAGCCTTTCTTCATAGGAGAGATCTTTCAGGCCTGGTGCCAATTTTGTTGCTCTGCGCTGAATCCGTTCAAAAGCCTCCACATCCTTCTTCATGTAGGGACACCACAACTGATTGGCATAATCCAGGTGTGGTCGAATCAATGCCACATATAAAGATTCAAATATTTCCTCATACATTCTAACAAATGTCCTTATTAACCAACTATCCTATTACCTTTACTTATTTTTTTTCGCAAAATGTTAATTGAAATTCAACTTCTGGTCGATCTTCACCCCTAAAGCCTTCTCTACTCTAATTTGGTTCAGATCTTTATCCATAGTATATTGAAACATACATGTATTTGTTTGACTAATTTTCATCAAATAGCATTTCTTGGGGTCAAACATTAATAGCCATTTCTTTGACCATTCATTCATTCTATTGAGATCTTCTTGTAATTTTCTAGTCACTCTCATCCTTTATCATTCTGAACACTTTGGTATCATCAGCATATAAAAACATCTCGCTATTCAATATTATTTCCGGAAGGTCATTAATATACATAAACAAGACAGGACCAAGCACTGACCCCTGATGTACTTCACTTACCACTTCCTTCCAGTCTGAACTTGCACCATTTACAATTACCCACTGTTGTCTTCCTCCAAGAAATTCCAAAATCCACTTCAAGTTTTACCTCCTACATTGAAGTTTTTTTTTCTTTATTTTCTCCAGCAATCTTCTGTGAGGCACCGTGTCAAACGCTTTCTTAAAATCACAATAGGCGACATCCACAACTCCTTCATCTAATATACTCGTCCATTTTTCCATTACAGTTATGAGTTGAAGCACTGTTGAACGTTCACTCATGAAACCATATTGCTTCCTTGTGATAAGCTCGTTTTTCTTAAGATGATCAATAATTGTTCTTCTAATTATGGTCTCCATTAATTACAAAATTACGCAAGTCAGGCTAACTGGTTTATGATTTTGTGGGTCCTTTCTATTCCTTTTTTTTTGTGCAGTGCTGTAATATTTGCGGATTTCCAATCCTTGGACAATTTCCCCTACTTTATTGATAAATCAGACATAATTTGTAATGGACATGTTATTTTGTTCCTCGCCTCTTTAATTATCCTGGGGTGAAAACCTACGGGACCTGGTGCCTTGTTCCTTTTTAAATTGTCAATAGCGAGTTTAACATCTTCACCAATAGGATTTGTGTTAACATGAAGACATCCTTCACCTGCATAGCTCGGTACTTCCTCCTCAGCTTCCCCAGTGAACGCTATTAAAGAACTCCGCCAACACTGTGGCTTTCTCTCTATCATTTTGTGTTCTGTTTTTTCCTTGTTCATATACAAATTTCTTATACCGGCTGCAGTTCTTTGTCTTTGACTGTACTTATTTCCAAAATATTTTTGTATTTGATTTAATATTTTTGGCAATTACTTTCTCATTACTTTTCACTGCTCTTCTTGTTTCTCGTCTAATCTGACTGTTAATTTGTCTGTACTCCAAATCCACCAGGCTGTACTCTCTCTGTTTTTTCTTAATCTTAGACCACAATTTTCCATTCATCGTTCTTTTCCTCAGCCTTTCCCGACTTACAAACTCTCTTTTCGGAACGCAAATATCGATAGCTTCCTAGAATTGAATTTTAAACTTATCCCATATCACCTCTACATCTTGGTAATTACGATATTCTTCCCACTTTATGGACAATCATTTACCCACTTTACTACAGTTTGCTTGTTCATCTAAGTACACATGTTTTTTATACTCTTCCTTCTGTGGTTCTATACTACACTTGAACTGCACACAGCAACGGTCACTTTTCCGCAGCGGGTTTCCAATCTTAATATTCTCTACAAATAAATCATCATCCTTAAATATCAAATCAAGAGTATTTCCATCATTTTCTAAAACAACCTTGTAATTTCTGGCGCGCGCGCACGCGCGCACGTGTGTGTGTGTAATTCACTGTTTGATCTGCTGCAGTCTCTGATGACACAGCCAGACGTTACCCTACGGAACGAGCTTAGAGCTCATTATTTCCGATCTTCGGATAGGCCTGAGACCAGGCACACACCACACACCGGGACAACAAGGTCACAACTCCTCGATTTACATCCCGTACCTACTCACTGCTAGGTGAACAGGGGCTACACGTGAAAGGAGACACACCCAAATATCTCCACCCGGCCGGGGAATCGAACCCCGGTCATCTGGCTTGTGAAGCCAGCGCTCTAACCACTGAGCTACCGGGCCGTGTGTGTGTGTGTGTGTGTGTGTATGTGTGTGTGAAAATAAACTTTTATTTTCATAAGCAGGAGTTGCTATGGTGCCTTTATGGACCTATGACAGAGTGAACCGCTGGACCTTAATCCAAATGCATTAAGAACAATTATAGTAACACAACATCACTTGGAGATACACAGATGAACATAAGAAGACACTATAATATGAAGTGATAGAACAAATTTGTACACATCATTTGCTCGAGAGCGTTAATACTGAGTTCTCAAGATGAAGCATGTTGAGTGCTAAAGGTAAATGAAGCACAATCAAATCCCTTTCTTTGCTTTATTCTCATGATAACAAAATTTCTTGAAGGGTCACACTGCTCAATGAATGTGCACCACATATAGCTATCTCCTGTCATCAGGAGGCACAAAAAACGCATGAAGGTTGGAGGGAAGGCATTTTTCATTGCTATAGTTGCTTTAATTTTCTTTGCCATTACTATTGTTGTAGATTTTTTTTTATTGGTGGTGGTGGTAGTCTTAGTAATATTAAAATAATAGCGGTAGTAGGTAGTAGTAGTAGTAGTAGTAGTAGTAGTAGTAGTTGTTGTTGTTGTTGTTGTTTTCATTGTCGTTGATAATGTTGTTGATATTGTAATGATAGTATTATTAGTAGTAGTAGTAGTAGTAGTAGTAGTAGTAGTAGTAGTAGTAGTAGTAGCGGTAGTAGTTGTAGTTGTAGTTATAGCTGTAGTAATAGTAGCAGCAGCAGCAGCAGGGGTAGCAAGTAATAACAGTAGAGGCAGTTTTTATTTGCTGTTGTAGTCGTTATTGTTGTTACTTTTGCAGCTGTTTTCCTTGCTGATTGAATTCTCATAACAAATAATAATTGGAATGTATGTAGTAAAGAGAAAAAAAATATGGCTTCTTGAAACTCAGTTTCTCAAAAGTTGACATCGGGATTGTATTTGGGCAAGTGTCAAAATGATTGAAGAAAAGATGACTGCTTGAGTCGGCATAAGTAGAATGTCGCCTGATGTGGGTAAAGCAGCGTCTGTCATTCCGTTATGTGTTAGAATTACGTCAGCGAGGACATCATCTTCCACATCTGCTAACGTATCTGGACGCAAAGAAAGTGAAATGTGTGAAAATGTCCGTGACGTCCAGGGTATGCTGGTGGTTTTGGGGATGGGTGGTAGTGTCAAGTGATGATGTGCATGTCGCTGCATTTTGAATAATGATGTGTCAGCTGAATATGAGGGTTTGTATTCATTACTAGGCGGTACTTTTATAGAGCTGTCGGCCAGGCGAAAAACTACGTCGCTGCCCTGGTCGTCTAGGTCATAGTCTGGGAAAGGTGGAGTCGCTGGTGAGTCCATAGAAGTCACAACATCAAAGGCAGTGAAGACCTGAGGTGGAACGGTGCATCTTGTCACCCAATATTCTTATGTGGTCTCTATTCGGAAGGGAAAATGTAGAAATAAATCAAGAATCCGTTTAGCATGGCAAACGCGAAGCAATGATGAAATAATTCTAGGAATATAGATCAGTAGTAATAGACAAATTAGCAATCATGTTCTAAACGTGTTTATATATATTCGTGATAAGTGAGAGAGTGTTAAAATTTCTAGATATCCTTTATGAAAAACAAGAGTAGAATTTCATTAAGATTCTTTCATCTTTAGGTGTGCTATATAACAACGTACTGTTCTTTGCTAAGAAATTAATTATTTCGTGTCACATCTAATAACCTTAAGAAACTAATCTTTAGATAGACGAGTCTGTCCTTACACGCGGTCGAGATTCAGGGAAGACGCAGGCCACTGGCAAAGGAAACTCAAGGAGGAAAGGACGAGGCTCAGGGTCTGAAGGCTGCAGGGCAAGGAGCGGACGTGGTCTAAGAAGCGGGCGGCAGCCTTTCAAGCGAGCAGCAGCACTAAATGTAAAACAAGCAAATAAATCTGTTAACCACTACTATAAGCGCTAACTTAACCAATCCTAAAATAAAATCGTTTCTATGTGATAAGAAATGCCTCCTAAGGCTGGGTGCAAACGAGACATCTTTTTGTGATCAGTGGCCGCAACGAAAAAGTGGCAGCCACAAAAAAAGATCGCCACGAAAAGTGGTGAGTAGGTGTACCTCGCACACGAGCCATTAGGTAAAGCGGCCACTGATAAGTCAATGTCATTATATAATAAGAGAAAAATATTATATAATATATAAAAACACACGCGCCCACACACACACACACACACACACACACACACACACACACACACACACACACACACACACACACACACACCCATCCACCCACCCACCCACTCACACACACACACACACACACACACACACACACACACACACACACACACACACAGAAGGAGGTAGTAGACACCTACCGAAACGATGATATACCCACAGCGAGGTTGAATAGCACTAATTCTGACCAGGATGGGTCCTGGTCTGCCCAGTTCTGGTCTGGATCAGTTCAAGGGGTGATGTGAATTCACCATCAAAGCTAGCTGTTAACTCGCTGAACACTTCCCTGTGTCCCACAACTCAAGGAGGCAGTCACAGCCTGCCCTCTAAAGACAAGTCTCCCCCTTCACACAAAACTACAAACACTTCTTACACACACACACACACACACACACACACACACACACACACACACACACACACCCTTCACTTAAAAAAAAAAAAAAAATGACGACTCCTACTGTCCTACATCAGCCTCGGGGACTCCGAGCCTGATGTAGTGCTGTCTATCTCTCCCCTACCTCCTCTGACTATATTAAATTCTTTGACTATTTAACTTCCAAAGTGGAGCATATTCTGTCCCTCTATCTTTCAAGGAGATCTCCATCTTTGGAGATTTCAATGTTCACCACCAACTTTGGCTTTCCTCTCCCTTCACTGACCATCCTGGTGAACTAACCTCCAACTTTGCTATCCTCCATGACCTAGAGCAACTGGTGCAACACCCTACTTGTATTCCTGACCGTCGTGGAGATACGCCCAACATTCTTGACTTTTCCTTTCCTATAATCCTTCTGCTTATGCTGTTACTTTATCTTCTCCGTTAGGCTCCTCCGATCACAACCTTATATATGTATGTTGTCATGTTTTTCCAATCCATTCTCAAGATACCTCTGGCGTTTTGTCTCTGAGGAGGTATTATGGTGATTTTCCCTAGAATGATTACTGTTTCCATGTCAAGGACCATCTCTGTGTGTTGAACGCATAACAGAGGTGACACCTAAACTTTCTAAACCTTGGTTTAACTCAGCCTGTTCTCGTTTTGTACATGATAGAGAGGTTGCCCACAAAAGGTACTTGAGCCTTCCATCTCCTGAATCTCACGCACTTTATATCTCTGCCCGGAATCATGCCAAGTCTGTTCTTCAACACGCCAAGCACTCCTTCATAAATAGAAAATGTCAAAATCTGTCAAGATCCAACTCCCCTCGGGACTTCTGGCATATGGCTAAAATCATCTCCAATAACTTTACTTTACTTCTTTATCTTTCCCTTCTTTATTTAATCCTGATGGCACCATTGCCATCACTTCTTTCTCTAAACCTGAACTCTTCTCTGAAAAGCTTTGCTAATAACTCTACCTTGGATGATTCTGGGCTTGTTCCTCCTTCTCCTCCTCCCTCTGACTATTTCATGCCATCAATTAAAAATTCTTCGTAATGATGTTTTTCCTACCCTCGCTGGCCTAAACCCTCGGAAGGTTTATGGACCTGATGTGGTCCCTCCTTTCGTTCTCAAAAACTGTGCTTCCGTGCTTGCATCTTGCCTGGTCAAACTCTTCAAACTCTATCTATCGACTTCTTCCTTCTTTCTTGCAGGAAGTTCGCCTACATTTAACCTGTTTTAAAAAGGGTGACCATTCTAATCCCTCAAACTACCGTCCCATAGTTTTAATCTTTTGCTTGTATAAAGTTTTTTAATCTCATCTGTCACTTCACAATCTTCTATCTGATCGCCAGTATGGCCTCCGTAAAGGCCGCTCTACTAGTGATCTTCTGACTTTCCTTACTGAGTCTTGATCATCCTCTTTTAGAGATTTCGGTGAAATTTTTGCTGTCGCGTTAGACATGAAAAGTTTTTAATAGAGTTTGGCACAAAGCGTTAATATTGATCTCATAACTACCCTCCTACGGTTTCTATCCTTCTCTCTCTGCAACTTCATCTCAAGTTTCCTCTCCGACTGTTCTATTGCTGCTGTGGTAGACGGCCACTGTTCTTCTCCTAAATCTATCAACAGTGATGTTCCTCCGAGTTCTGTCATATCACCCACTCTCTTCCTATTATTCATTAATGATTTCTTTAACCAAACTTCTTGTCCTATTCACTCTTACGCTGATGATACCACTCTACACTTTTCCACGTTTTTTTTTTCAGAGACGACCAACCCTTCAGGAAGTCAAGAAATCACGCAAGGGCGCCACAGAACGCCTAACTTCTGATCTTTCTAATATTTCTGATTGGGGCAGAGAAAACGTAGTAGTATTCAATGTCTCAAAAATTCAATTCCTCCATCTATCAACTCGACACAACCTTTCAGACAACTATCCGTTCTTCTTCAGTGACACTCAGCTGTCCCCCTCTTCTACACTGAATATCTTCGGTGTATCCTTTACTCCTAATCTAAACTGGAAACTTCACATCTCATCTCTTGTTAAAACAGCTTGTATGAAGTTAGGCATTCTGAGGCGTCTCCGGCAGGTTTTCTCGCCTCCCCAACTGGTAACTCTGTACAAGGACCTTATCCGCCTTTATATGGAGTACTCTTCGCAGGTTTGGGGGGGTCCCACTCACACAGTTTTATTAGATAGGGTGGAATCTAAAGCTTATTTTTCGTCTCATCGATTCCTTTCCTAAAACTGACTCTTCAACCTCTTTTTCACTGCCGTAATGTTGCATCTCTTGATATCTTTTATCGTTATTTTCACGCTAGCTACTCTTTTGATCTTGCTAACTTCATGCCTCCTCTCCTATTGCGGTCTTGCTGCGCAAGGCTTTCCTCGTCCTCTCACCTGTTCTGTCCAATTTTTTAACGCAAGAGTTAACCAGTACTCTCAATCATTCATACCTTTCTCTGGTAAACTCTGGAACTCCCTGCCTGTACCTGTATTTCCAACTTCCTATGACTTGACTACATTCAAGAGGGAGGTTCCAAGACATTTGTCCCTATCCCTTGGCTAATTTCATCGGCGCTATAAGAAGACAAGCAAATGAATGGGCCTTTTTTTCATTATATTTTTTGTTGCCTTTGGCCAGTCCTCCTCTCTTACACAAAACACACACACACACACACACACACACACACACACACACACACACACACATCGCGTAGTGTAGTAGTTAGCACACTCGGCTCACAACCGAGAATGCCCGGGTTCGAGTCCCATGCAGGTGCGGCGAGGCAAATGGGCAAGTCTCATAATGTGTAGCTCCTGTTCACTTAGCAGCACGTAGGTACGGGATGTAATTCGAGGTGTTGTGGGCTCGCTTTTCCGGCGTGTGGAGTGTGGTGTGGTGTTAGTCCTGCCCGAAGATCGGTCTATAAGCTCTGAGCTCGCTTCGTGATGATGAAGACTGGCTGGGTGACCAGCAGACGACCGTGAATAATAAGAAAAAATAAACACACACACACACACACACACACACACACACACACACACGGCCCGGTAGCTCAGTGGTTAGAGCGCTGGCTTCACAAGCCAGATGACCGGGTTCGATTCCCTGGCCGGGTGGAGATATTTGGGTGTGTCTCCTTTCACGTGTAGCCCCCTGTTCACCTAGCAGTGAGTAGGTACGGGATGTAAATCGAGGAGTTGTGACCTTGTTGTCCCGGTGTGTGGTGTGTGCCTGGTCTCAGACCTATCCCAAGATCGGAAATAATGAGCTCTGAGCTCGTTCCGTAGGGTAACGTCTGGCTGTCTCGTCAGAGACTGCAGCAGATCAAACAGTGAATTACACACACACACACACACACACACACACACACACACACAGGTAACGCACATGCACACTTACATATTATATATAAAACACACACGTTAACACATACACGCATAGATAAAAACACACACTTAGAATAGACATGCATACATACTAACATACAAAGAAACAGAAAGACTGACAAACACAGACAAGCAGGCAGGTGTAACATAAAATTTACTGATGAACATTTTTTTTTCTTTCAATAAAGTATATTGTGTTATCTTTTTCATTTCTTTCTCCAGGCGAATGATTACTTCAGTGGGTGACCGCAGCCTCACACTCTTCTGTCCACAATTTTTCTTTAATATTCTTATCGGTGTATTCCTTCAGCTGAAAATCATAAAATCCTGGCCTTTTCTGGTCCTGTGCAATCAGTGTTTCACAGTCAAACAACTCCAACATGTCTCTTCCACCCTCTTCGCTCACGGTAGGAATAGTTGACTCTGTGACGCGGGTGACAAGGTGGCGGTAACTAAAAGTGGCTCGTGTGCATCCTGCCATTGGAAATAACGGTTTCCATCGCGGTCTGCTGTGGGCGACCACAGTTGAGTGGTCGGAAAAATGGACCCTCCCGCTACTTCTCACCACTATTTTTTGGTGGCCACAAGGAAATGGCCCGTGTGTATGCATCAATAGAAATATGTGTGTTCTATTTGGACCATTTTTTTGTGGAGGCCACTGACCATAAAAAGTGTCTCGTGTGCACCTGGCCTATATATGATGGTGAAATCAGAGTACATATAAGTCAGCAAAGGACTCAGGGGCTGTGCATAAAAAGAAACAAACTCATGACATCTCTGTCAAGACAAGAACCTTCACCAGACGACTTATTGGTTGCGAATCGATGATGCGAATCGTCACACCACCAGGCCATTTCTTATATGAATGTAAAAATAAAGAGAGAAAGAGAGAAAACAAATGAAAAGAGAAGGAATACATAACATCCAGATGAT
Source organism: Portunus trituberculatus (assembly GCF_017591435.1). Taxonomy (NCBI): domain Eukaryota; kingdom Metazoa; phylum Arthropoda; class Malacostraca; order Decapoda; family Portunidae; genus Portunus; species Portunus trituberculatus. The sequence continues at coordinate 13,401,112 of NC_059292.1, read as the reverse complement.
GGGAGAACACACATTCAGGTATGCTTAGAGGGAAATGTTTTTTTTTTTTTTTATATCAGAATCTTTTTATTTATTCATATCTACTTATTCATTCTTCTTCTTCTTCTTGTTCTTGTTCTTCTTATCATTATTATTATTATTATTATTATTATTTTTATTATTATTATTATTATTATTATTATTATTATTAATACTATTATTGTTATTTTATTCACTTATTTATTCATTTATCCTGTTTATCTAACTCGATTTCCCACTCGGTGAGCATAATGTTTGGCAAGACATTACAGTATAGTTACCCTGGTTCAGAGAGACAATACTGTAGTGATATTAGGTGTCTTACCTGCAAGTCGTGACCTCAGCTGGTTGGGTGAAGGGCTCCGTTTGTAAAATGACGAACCAGTTACCCAGGACGTCACGAGACCAGCTGAGCTCCACTGATTTCTCCTCAGGTTCACACTCTGCACTATAGAAAGAAAAAAAAGTTGAGATTCGGATTAGCAACTTTTGAGTACTAATAATCTGCAAAGAATCCAGTAAGGCAACGAAACAAATGATTCCGGTTGAGTAAAGTGGACGAAGAAATCACGAAGAGGGCGAGTTACCTAGTGTTGACGCCCGGCCCAGCCACGCCTTGGGAAGTGTCTGGAGGTAAAGATTTTATCTGCGAGAGGATCTTCCACATTTCAGTCAGCTCTTCGCTGAATGCTCTTATTATATATGATGACAGCTCACTGAAATAAAGAAAACGTCTTTATAAAAAGAGGTTTTCCCCTTCCCCTTAGCTTTAAAATGCCCTCTCAGGTTCAAGTGAAATCTCTTCTATTGCCATCAGGATTTGTGCTTCTAAACTCACGCCTTTCATTTCTGCAGAAGCCTGCACCTTTCCTTTTTGTTAAAGTTTTGTATCATTATGATCGAAGTTTTCATTTACTTATCATGTCTCAATATTAATTACCATTCTAATCGGTTATATTTTTTGACAAGGTACACTTTCAGCTAAGTTTTCTAGATATGAGTTTATTCTCAGTAGCAAAAATGTTCAAGCAAAGTCGTTTCTGCATTTAACTGTGTGATGGCATCAGCAACAGTCCCTCCACAGTCTATCATCAGGTTGCATTAGTACTGAGGTGTGTCTCGAGTGTTTGTTTCTGTGAAGGCTTTGAACTTACATCCACTTGTGTGAAAACAACACCGCATTGATTTGTTTTCTTGTATTACGTTTTGGGCTCATTAGAACTCTTTTCAAAGGCCACAGAGGAGAATTTTCACGATGATTGTTTCTTTCTTTTTCTATTGATTATATAGAATCTTTGTTATCCTATCATCAGCATCATGAAAACACTAATCTATATTTCACACTATGATAATATATTAGAGATAAGACCTCAAAACGCTTGAGAATCTGATCCAGTATCTCACCTCGGATATCCATGCGGCATGAGGCAGAACGACTTGTTGGTGGGGACGCTGGCGCAAGGTGGAGTTTCCTTTAGGTAAGCCGGTAGCTGTAACTCCTCGTCGGTCAGGGGGCGCCTGTCATCAGCTAACTGCCCGCTCCCTGCAAATTATTTTTGTAGCATTGGAAGTATGTACATGAAGTGTATTAATTATTTTTTCCAAACAAAAATAAACAAGTAAGAAATATACTTTAATAATATTCTTCGATTAATTATTGTCAATCCACTTTAGTATATCGTCGTACGAGAATGGAAAAAATAAATGAAAGTATACTACGTCATAGTTTCAGAAGAGAAGAAATAGAAAATTATAGTAAATTACAGAAGGATAAGCTGATCTATTTATTGTAAAAGCCACGATTGCTTCATCTTCGATTACGAAATGATTATTCCATGAAATTCCTGCCGCTTCCATCTTATATATATATATATATATATATATATATATATATATATATATATATATATATATATATATATATATACACACACACACACACACACACACACACACACACAAATCTGTGTGTGTGTGTGTGTGTGTGTGTGTGTGTGTGTGTGTGTGTGTGTGTGTGTGTGTGTATGACTGTGCGTGTGTGTGTGTGTGTGTGTGTGTGTGTGTGTGTGTGTGTGTGTGTGTGTGTGTGTGTGTGTGTGTGTGTGTGTATGTGTGTGTGTGTAAAAAAATTCAGTCATCTTAACAATTAGGCTTCCATTAAGCTGACTTACGCTAACATCGACAAGAAAACAAGAATAATATCAGTGTCAGTCCATATGACATGTGACGACAGTCATGTTGAGGACCTGGTGTGGATAACGTAGTATTTTGTTTTCTTGTTGATACTCTTTATGTTATCATTATTAATGTCTGGGAACGTAACTCCTATTTTTGTATTGCTTTAGTTATTCCCTATACGAATTTTCGCTATACGAAAGAGTTTTCAGGAAACTAACCCTTTCGTATAGCCGGAGTCACCTGCTTTATTATTGTTATTATTATTGTTATTATTATTATTATTATTATTATTATTATTATTATTATTATTATTATTATTATTAATGTTATTGCTGTTGATGTTGTTGTTACCATTATTTATCAATTCATCTTTTTTTAATTTAGCTTTGTGTGACGCTAACTGATAAAGTAATTAAAAAATCTTACATGTAAAATCTGTGGTAAGAGGAAAGAGTTTCATGAGAGGATGGATCAACTGTTCAGCCAGAAGAGAGAAGAAACAAAGCTTGTTGTAGTGCTCGTAACACCTTGAGGCCCCTTTGGAGCATACTGATAGCCAGGACTGTCACGTACTTCTTAATAGAAAATGATGAATACATGGTTTTCACAGGAAAGAAAGAAAATTTATTGGATATACTTAAGACAAACTCTCTTTCTAAGGCGTGGAAATTTCAGTTTATACATTCTTCATAAACTAAGCAAGAAGACATGTACGAGTATATTCCACTCATTGCACGAAAAACCTTTTCATTACAACAAATGCTCTCTTAAGTGAAGAAAGAAAAAAAAAAAAAAAAAAAAAAGGAATAGAGAGGGGAACTGAGAGGGAACTTATATGTGGCTTGTCATTTCTAGAATACAAGTCTCAGGGATAAGGTTGATGTCATTATTTGAAGGGAGAAATATTATCAGGTTTTGCATCTCGAAACGATAAGATATTCCCCTGTACAGAGTGTATCTGTATTAGGCCTGATTTATTTGCTAAAAACATGTTTGGATTAATGACAACGGACTGACAAAAACAGATAAATAAATAGATAAACAGATATTATAGAATATGAGACGAAAAATTAGTGTAGCATAACGGTAAGCTACAAACAGTACAAGAAGACAAGGCAAACTGAGGACTATAGGTTGAATCGGCACACAGTCAGCTCAACCCGTGGTCACCTCAGCCCCGAAGAATACATCCAGATAGGCAGACGCTGAACTAATAAGGAACCGGTGGTGTGATAACATGAAATTTTCCTTGAATGCTCCAGGACAGACCGGCAGCCAACAAAGGTAAGTAAATAAAGTTTGTGGGACTCACCACTAAAGCTACGACATTGAGACGTTAAGAAATACTGAACAGTCTGTGTTCACAATAATAAGAAAATGCTTCTCACCTTGGAAGGGAAACGAACCGAATGTGTGCCCGAGGAGTCCCGGCTGGGGAGGTACAAGAGGCAAGCCATCCACGCCCACTAGCTGAGGCACGGGGTATTTCTTTTGAGCCACTGGGTTGGTCGCTGAAGGTGACGTGGCAGTACTTGTGTTCTGAGAAGTCTGAAAGGAGCACACCGCCTTGATCAGCAGAACAATATACCGTTCTGGTGTTGCTGAGCTGCTGAGTGTCAGGGAATTACGTGCCTGGAATTTTGCACACATGTGGACATTCTGTTAAGTTTGCTCAATCTGCTTTTATAACGTCAATCCATCGAGATCCAGTATTTTCTTACTAATTCGTGTTGTAATTTTAGTTTTTCATATCCTCTCACTTTCGCTCCATTGTTAGACGTTGTTTTCTTTCGCACATCCTCTCATTCCCTTTCATTCTCTCAACTTTCTCGTGATACGCCCGTTATCTGCTTCACCCATCTCTCCCTCTTTGTCCCCACAAAGCGAGACAATATTTGCCTTACCTCTCGCGTGACGTCGGTCGCATTTCCTTTCCTTCTGTTAAATGGGGAGAGGATGTGGTCGTCGTCGTTGGAATCGGTGCCTGGGACACGATCCAAGTCACTTCCTTCCTTAGACGCCAATGTTAGTCTCTCCAGGGACGTGTCAGTCGTGTCGCTATTGTTCGAATCAGTATCCTCCCTTTTGCAATGATTGTTACAGTAATACCAGTTAACTATAAGGCAACATGCCAAGCCTACTTATAACAAAAGATATTATTAGGCAAACTTGACAGATAAACAAATAATGCATGTTGTTTTTAGAATTGTACTGCATATAAGTGACAATTGTACTCTGAACTATTATATATATATATATATATATATATATATATATATATATATATATATATATATATATATATATATATATATATATATATCATACAGGAGATAAAACTTGCCAACGGCAACAAAAAGTGGAAAAAAATCCCACTGGGATGCCAGTTCCCTTAAAGTTCATAAGAGCTATACAGAAGTGAGGGACAAGTGTCTTGAAACCTCCTTCTTAAAAAAAGTCAAGTCGTAGGAACATGTAAATACAGAAACAGGCAGGGAGTTCCAGAGTTTACCAGAGAAAGGTATGAATGACTGAAAGTACTGGTTAATTCTTGTATTAGAGAGTTTAACAGAATAGGGGTGAGAGGAATAAGAAAGCCTTGTGCAGCGAGGCCGCAGGAGGAGAAGAGGCAAGCAGTTAGCAAGATCAGTAGAGCAGTTAGCATGAAAACAGCGATAAAAGATAACAAAAGATGCAACATTCCGGTGGTAATAAAGAGGCTGAAAGCAGTCAGTTAGAGGAGGGGAGTTGATGAGACGAAAAGCTTTTGATTCCACCCTACCTAACGAAATGTGTGAGTGAAACCCCCAAACATGCGAAGAGTACTCTATACAAGGACAGATAAGGCCCTTGTACAGAGTTAGTTGGAGGGGCGAGAAAAACCGGCGGAGACGTCTCAGAACGCCTAACTTCGTAGAAGTTGTTTTAGCAAGAGATGTGATGTGAAGTTTCCAGTTTAGATTATGAGTAAAGGACAGACCGAGAATATTCAGTGTGGAAGAGGGGGAAAGCTGAGCGTCATTGAAGAAGAGGGGGATAGTTGTCTGGAAGGTTGTGTCGAGTTGATAGATGGAGGAATTGAGTTTTTGAGGCATTGAAAACTACTAAGTTTTCTCTGCCCCAATCAGAAATCTTAGAAAGATCAAGCGTTCTGTGGCGTCCCTGCGTGATCTGTTGACTTCCTGAAGGGTTGGTCGTCTCTGAAAGGACGTAGAAAGATGTAGGTGGTATCATCAGCGTAGGAGTGGATAGGGCAAGAAGTTTGGTTAAGAAGATCATTAATGAATAATAGAAAGAGAGTTGGTGACAGGACAGAACCCTGAGGAACACCACTGTTAATAGATTTAGGAGAAGAACAGTGGCCGTCTACCACGGCTGCAATAGAACGGTCGGAAAGGAAACTTGAGATAAAGTTGCAGAGAGAAGGATAGAAACCGTAGGAGGGCAGTTTTGAAATGAAAGCTTTGTGCCAGACTCTATCAAAAGCTTTTGATATGTCTAACGCGACAGCAAAAGTTTCACCGAAATCTCTAAAAGAGGATGACCAAGACTCAGTAAGGAAAGCCAGAAGATCACCAGTAGAGCGACCTTGACGGAAGCCATACTGGCGATCAGAGAAGATTGTGAAGTGACAGATATTGTTTGAGAATCTTCCTATTCAGGATAGATTAAAAACTTTAGACAAGCAAGAGATTAAAGCTATAGGACGGTAGTTTGAGGGGTTAGAACGGTCACCCTTTTTAGGAACAGGCTGAATGTAGGCAAACTTCCAGCAAGAAGGAAAGGTAGAAGTCGATAGACATAGTTGAAAGAGTTTGGCCAGGCAAGGTGCAAGCACGGAAGCACAGTTTTTGAGAACAATAGGAGGGACCCCATCAGGTCCATAAGCCTTCCGAGGGTTTAGGCCAACGAGGGCATGGAAAACATCATTACGAAGAACTTTAATTGTAGGCATGAAATATAGGGAGGGACAAGCCCAGGATCATTCAAGGTGGAGTTGTTAGCAAAGGTTTGAGAGAAGAGTTCAGCTTTAGAGACAGAAGAGATGGCAGTGGTGCCATCAGGATGAAATAAAGGAGGGAAAGATGAAGAAGTAAAGTTATTAGAGATGTTTTTGGCTAGATGCCAGAAGTCTCGAAGGGAGTTGGAGTTTGAAAAATTTTGACATTTTCTTTTTATGAAGGAGTGCTTGGCAAGTTGAAGAATATATATATATATATATATATATATATATATATATATATATATATATATATATATATATATATATATATATATATATATATATATATATATATATATATATATATATATATATATATATATATATATATATATATATATATATATATATATATATATATATATATATATATATATATATATATATATATATATATATATATATATATATATATATATATATATATATATATATATATATATATATATATATATATATATATATATATATATATATATATATATATATATATATATATATATATATATATATATATATATATATATATATATATATATATATATATATATATATATATATATATATATATATATATATATATATATATATATATATATATATATATATATATATATATATATATATATATATATATATATATATATATATATATATATATATATATATATATATATATATATATATATATATATATATATATATATATATATATATATATATATATATATATATATATATATATATATATATATATATATATATATATATATATATATATATATATATATATATATATATATATATATATATATATATATATATATATATATATATATATATATATATATATATATATATATATATATATATATATATATATATATATATATATATATATATATATATATATATATATATATATATATATATATATATATATATATATATATATATATATATATATATTCATGGGTAGCAAGTATGAAATTATAAGAAACACTTCATAAACACTCACATTGAATCATCTGGCAGCGATTTCTCATACCCTGGGACGCCATCACCAAGTGGAGGGAACTGGCCGTTGAGAGGAACGCGGGGATGCAAGACGAATATGGTGCTGGAATCTGTTGTGGCTGGGATCTCAGTGACGGTAAACGTTGGCGAGTTGGTTGGCACCGTGGGCTTGGATGCAGTGCCGAAGATAGGAGTAATGGAGGATGGGATGTGCGGCCCTGGTGTAGTAGTGCCGACACTAAAGGGGTGGATGGTAGTAAAAGGAGGCTGTATTGTGCTAGTTCCCTGGGGCTTGTGGGCAAAATACGGGACTGAGGGAGAAAATCCGCCTTGGAGTGAATGACTATGACTGATGGAAATGCCTGGCTTAAATGAATTGATGGGCAAGCTAGGTGCTTTGGATGGGATATTCCTGTGTGAGGTTGTTGGGGTGTAAGACGTGTACGATGAAGTAAGTAGGGCAGATGGAGTTGTGGTAGAGAATAAGGGAGTGACAGGCAAAGGGGATAACTGGTGATGGCTTGGGAGAGATATGGGTGTGATGAACTGCTGCTGGCTACCGTGGGGCCGAAGACCTACTCCAGTCAAGACTGGCGGAGCAGTAGTTGACACCACGATCGGCCCTTCTGAGGAAGAACAAAATACGTGGATGATGTGAATAAGTGGATATTAAGAATTACCTGTTCAGCCACTCATATGTTATTAGATATCTGAACTGTCAGTCATATACAGTTACATGCAAACAGAATTACCAGGGCGAAATGAAGAGTCTGCCTTGTCTCGGGGAGTTAGTCCCTTAGACTTCAATAAGTGCCCATGCGTGCTGTGGTGGCTCGGCTTACTTTCGTAGGAGCTGCTGTGGGAGGGAGCCTAAGAGCAAAATAGAACAAAAATATAAGGATCTAGTGATCATTGTTATCTTCCTGTTATTCTCTTTAGCCTTAGTATTTCACAAATGAGCTAGCTGTTCACTTGACTTAGAAAATAAGCATGAAGTTTTATGATGAGTTTTTTGTATCTTGTTTCTAAGATGTTAGAAAAAAAAAAATAGATTGATTATCAAGATTAAGGATTGCACGGTGCGTTGAGTATGTTGCACATGTACGTAGAACCTATGTGACAAGACCACAAAGTATAAATGATGACTTTATTGAAATTATATATGAAGTTATGATTGAAAAAGGTAAATAAATAAAATTCTAAGCTAACTTAGAAATGAATACAAGTGAAGGCAGGAAGGGTGGCGGTCACTGATGGAAGAGATCTGGTATGGAATCAGAAAGTGGTAGTGGACATACGTGGAGCGGAACTGGTGAAGGATATTTTGGTTGGTGTTTGAAGGGCATCAGAGTGAGCCAGAATTTTGTTGATTTTTAATACTCGTACATATCCATTGCAATGCTGTTTACAATTTCATCTTTGTTGATTTCGGTCAACGTTAATAATGAAGAGTATAAAAAAAAAAAAAAAAAAAAATATATATATATATATATATATATATATATATATATATATATATATATATATATATATATATATATATATATATATATATATATATATATATATATATATATATATATATATATATATATATATATATATATATATATATATATATATATATATATATATATATATATATATATATATATATATATATATATATATATATATATATATATATATATATATATATATATATATATATATATATATATATATATAATACGTGTACTATAATGTGTGTGTGTGTGTGTGTGTGTGTGTGTGTGTGTGTGTGCAAATTCTCTGATAAATTATTTCATTATTGTTATTCTAAGGTTATTGCAAGTAACGGCTGCATCGCCTAACACCGTTGTGTCATCTGCTTAAACGAAGCTTCTTTCGTTTCAGCCGTCGAACCGCTCCGGGTTTGTCGTTGACGTGACTTCATTACGAGTATGTATGTTTATACCACCTCTCCTTTCCATTCATTCTCTTATTCAAGTGCCATTTTTTGTCAGTCTTACCGGACACTACCATACCTAATTTAAATTCTTTATCTATAATAATTGAAATGCGTAAAGGTTTTAGAGCTTAACGACAGAGGAGCAAGTTCCTGTTTCGATACTTGTCGTATTAGTGCAATGATGAAGATTCATCACCTATGCTGACAGTCTGACACCTTGATGGAATAGACAAATCGCGAATTTATGTACCTAAGACAGCACGATGCAAACCATTTAAACCTTACAGTGGTGGATGGTGACGGGGCAGGAGAGCCGGACTCCAGAGTGTGGACGTGGTGGTGAACGTGGTGGTGATAGATTTGCTGGTGGCCGCTCGTGTCGTCTTCGTTGCTACCAGTGTTGTGAGTATGACTATGCTTCCGTTGGTTACGCTGCTCGTGCTTGTGGTGATGCTGATGACCATGCTTATTGCCACAATCTCCACAAAGGTCACTCGGTCCAATAATGGATGACGGTTTAGGTTCACCAAAGCCTAAAGTGGAAGGCAACGGTGGAGGCAGTGTGGTGGAGGTAAAGAGTATTGTGGAGATGGAGCGATTGACCACCGGCGCCTCACTCATATGAAATCCTGCGACAGTGAGGCCCCGAAATAATCTGTTGACGTTAATCTTGTGTGGTGATGGCAATGGAGTAACTGGCAATAAAGAGCAAGAAGGTTCATATGTGTATGTGGGCGTGAAGGGATGAAGAGTTGTATGGGTGGGAGGACTCACAGGAGGAGGCCCGTAGGAACTAGAAGGTGGATGCAATCGGTGGCTATCACTGGAATCGTTAGGGATCACCGGCGTGGTGGAGGACGAGTAGACAGGAGGATGATAGGAAGCGCTGGGTGTGGTGGGGGAGGACAGGTGATGAGTGGAACCCCTGTAGAGGCGTGGGAACAATGCCATCAGGAATTGTGACTTGGATCTGCAAGAGAAATTCATATCAGCTACAGTATTTATGGACACTGACGGATTTTTTTCTTTTCTTTGTATCAATACTTGAAGCAGGATATTTAACACAATTAAGTGTCAACATTACGTATTTCATTATTCGTGATGGTCAAAAAGCTTTTAAATAGAAAGATGGGCACAGCAGGAAGATGGAACTCACAGATTGGTGACCACGAGAAAAAGGTCGTCAGGAAGATTCAGCAGGTACTCTACGTAGTCAGAGCTGAGTGGGGGGCGCAGCTCATCCAAATCATGAATGTGCAGCGACGTTGGCTTCACTACTTCATTTGGAACCTTAAGAAAGTTTTTTCTTCTTTTTATATGTTTTTAATCTTTTGATGTTCTTTATCATATAAAAGATACATACGACGAGAGAGAGAGAGAGAGAGAGAGAGAGAGAGAGAGAGAGAGAGAGAGAGAGAGAGAGAGAGAGAGAGAGAGAACTTTTAACATTCGTGCTAGCACGAGAGAAATGGCGTCATATAACCTACCTGTAGTGTGATCTTTGGAAGAGCCTCTGCTTGCAGCGGAGTGAGATGCGTCCCGCTGGGCAAGTTTGGAATAACTCGAGGCACAGCGAATCCTGAGCTGCTTTTCTCAAAATATGGTCTGTGAAATGTGTTTACGTTCATTTGTTTGCCACTTTCATGTTGATTGTATGAATAAAATAATAGTGCATTTTATGATTACCTACTAAAAGTAACGTTGACATAAATATAGAATATAAACAAGTGAACAAGGAAGGATATATATATATATATATATATATATATATATATATATATATATATATATATATATATATATATATATATATATATATATATATATATATATATATATATATATATATATATATATATATATATATATATATATATATATATATATATATATATATATATATATATATATATATATATATATATATATATATATATATATATATATATATATATATATATATATATATATATATATATATATATATATATATATATATATATATATATATATATATATATATATATATATATATATATATATATATATATATATATATATATATATATGTGTGTGTGTGTGTGTGTGTGTGTGTGTGTGTGTGTGTGTATAATTTAAACACAAGGCATGAACAGTACTGACAAACTTACTTAAGGAGAGTCAGCCTGTGTATAAGCTCCTCCCGTAACTGATTTATGTTCGCAGAAGAAATTTGGTGCTGGTGGAAACTGTTTGCTGCCAGAGCAGCCACTGCAGCTTGACCCAGCTCCGTCTCCACTCCTGGCCCAGGGAACACTGCCCCAGCTGCTTTATGCGATAGCAATTTCTTCAAACGATGTCCTACTTCGTGTTCAAGTTTAGTTTTGATTGCAGCTTTGACGGCTGCGTCTCCTGCAAGGATCTGGCTTAGTTGTGTTGCCTTACGGTTTGCTGATGCACTGCCAGCGGCAATGATTTGGGCGGCAACTTTTTGTGCCGCAACCTTCTGTGCTGTAAGGTGTTGTGCTGCAACGTGACCTGCTAATTGAGCTGCTACAGCTGCTTGTTTGATTTGACCTGCTTGAATAGCCTGTGCTTGTAGCGCCTGCTCAGCAATTAATGCCTGCTCCAACGCCAGCTGTGCGTGGCCTGCGTTACCACCTACGCCAAGGCTCGGAATGTGATGGTGAAGGACGTGAGGAACCCGCAGACCAAGCGATGGGCTACGCACTATACTAGCTGCAGGGGAACCTTGGCCTTCGGGAAGATCATCTGTCGGAAACACGTGGAGAGTGTGATCAATGTGGTCTGGGTTCACTAGTTCAGCTTGGTGTTCTGTTGAGTCGCCGGGAATAGTTATGTGAATTTCATCGTATTTATAAGGATAATCAGGACGATCTGGGCGACGGTCAGTGTACGCCGTATCTGGGCGAGGCAAAGCAACTGGCCTGTCAGGTGCACGTCGGTCTATAAATGGTTTTCCTCGATTTGGGTCCTCGAAATCATGGCCATTCCCGGGCAGAGAGGACTCTTCGTACCACGTTTCAGGGTTCCTGTGTCCATTCAGCTGAGGTTTCTTGAAATGTGTCTGAGGATAATCACCATGGTCAGCAGGCCCAGAGTACCTCACCGGAACTTGTTCGATGATAAGAATGGGCGGTTTCCTGCGAATGGTACCACGGTGACGGGGCCGCTGTACCTCTTCAAATGCTGAGTCTGCCCTGCCATCACCCCAGCTCTCACGCAAAGTGTCTCTCACACGATGACGCTCAACTCTTTCAAGGGCATCACCTTCTCTTAATGCTCGATCAACATGTCTCCGTGAATCATATTGACTCAAATTACGTTCCCTATTATCATGTACTGAACTAGGTTTGCTTTCTAATGAGTCATGTCTAGCCATTTCTTGCAAAATTTTCCTTTTCCTTTCCTCGGCCTTATGAATTTCACGGGCAATTTCTTCTTGACGTACACGCTCCCTCCTTCTTTCCAAATCGGCACTGGTGCGTCTGTTCAAGACCAACTGGTCCGTCGTATTGATTTGTTCTTTTCTTTCATTGTTTCTTTCACGCTCTTGTTCTCTAGCACTTTCTATTCTCCTTCTCTCTCTTTCAAAATCACTTTCTTTCTCTCGTTCCCTAGCAATTTCCATTCTCCTTCTCCTTTCTCTTTCAAAATCACTTTCTCTCTCTCTGTTTATGATGAGAATTTTTTTGCGATCATCACCGACCGTGAGGGTCGACATGACCAAAGGTTCGTCAATGGGATGATTAAAGTCAACGTGCCCTGAATTGGAGAGCTGCACCTCGCCTTCCTTTGCTGCCCACGCCATCCGTGCACACCATGACGAGGCGACCACCGCGTACACCACTACTGCGATGCTTCGATTCATTGCTGAAATAAGATTACGATATGCTTGTCAAAGAAAGTGCAAAGTAATGAAGAGGCACTGAGAAAAACAAACTGAACAAAGATAGACATGCCTGTCGGTGACTTATTTATTTTATGTAGTAAATATATTGCAATAGAATTTGAAGTGATGATATCAAGCAGTGATTATTGCAGCACTGTTTGTTGAACCGGAACGGAATTGAGTGAGAAATATCTATACCGTACAAAGAAAAGTTATTAAAAAAAGGAAACTGTACAGTTTCATACTAATATGGCAAATCTACTTACCTGAGATTTTTTATTTTCCGAATGAGTCAACCAGGTAATTTATGTCATGAGCTGATCTTTATTACAACAAATGCTAAGTTCTCCTTCTACACCCAATATATATATATATATATATATATATATATATATATATATATATATATATATATATATATATATATATATATATATATATATGCTAATGCTAAGTTCTCCTTCTACACCCAATATATATATATATATATATATATATATATATATATATATATATATATATATATATATATATATATATATATATATATATATATATATATATATATATATATATATATATATATATATATATATATATATATATATATATATATATATATATATATATATATATATATATATATATATATATATATATATATATATATATATATATATATATATATATATATATATATATATATATATATATATATATATATATATATATATATATATATATATATATATATATATATAGCACATGTACTAATGTCCGTACATATAGTTTTCATAAGTATTGTTTTTACTTATTTTGACGATGCACTTGAGTACCGTGCGAGAATCGTGAGTGTGCCACAGTTTGAACTGAATTATGAAACCTAAATGAGTTGTGAGCTCTGGCAAATATTCAACAGCAATACCTAGACTAACACTGCAACGCTCAATTTAATATTGGCGCTAGTTTCAGAGGTGGGACGGCAGCTCAACAGTGTGACAGTAGGGAAGAGGAGTGTATAGGAAAGACTTGAGTGAAAGGACATATCGCCAATGCAGGAGGAAGAAAAGAAATGCCCAGAAGGCAATTTTTAAAAAGAGGATATTTATCAATCGAAAAAACAATGTCAGGGTATGAAAAACTTCAAGTCGGCAAAGTGTCCGTCTCCCACAGTACACCCTCATATCTTGCGTAGGGCTAACTCGTTCAGAGTCGGACCAGTACACGCCTTGCAAGCACTATATTTCAGCATCGAGACCAGGTCACGGACGATGCAGCCACGAGCATGCTCCCACGAGCCTTTGGTGTGTGTGTGTGTGTGTGTGTGTGTGTGTGTGTGTGTGTGAGAGAGAGAGAGAGAGAGAGAGAGAGATGTGTGTACGTGAGAGCGTGTATGTTTTAATTGACTACATGAAATGAGAGAAAAAGAAGAAAGAAAACACAGTGTACCACCTCACCGTTAACTGTACACATTTATCCAAAGGAAGCAATATGAAAGCACTCAGGCATAACTTGTAACCAGAGGCATATATAGAAAAAAAATAAAGATAAATATATAAATGAATAAATGATAATCAAGAGGTTGCATATGTATTCACTTTCGTTAGGTAAGGCGGAAGAGAGGGATGACAGGTGTTGCATGTCAGGAAATGACGACAGAAGCTGTTTTCACTCCCCATTGTGACCAACGCTTTTACCCGACAGCCCATCTTCGAGAGTGCAAATACCTCTGCCGCATAATTACTTTCTTTCCGCTTCAGTCCTGGGAAATTCCTCATTTTCACTTCTGATTACCTATTCACCACTTGTTTAAACACATTATCCCTCCGTGAATCGGTGCTTGCCTTAATTGATGGTCTTCATC